>NC_061863.1:7358417-7670399 GCF_907164915.1 Impatiens glandulifera
AGCATCAAGTATATGAGTCTGCCAAAAGAAGTCCACACTTGGGCTCTGTTCGATCTTGGGATATTTAAATAACCAAGAGCTTGTTTGATGTAGGGTTATTTGGAAATAATCTGGGTTTAATGTAAAAGTGGATTATTTTGGTTAAATGACTAAAATATCTTTTGTATTCAATATTTTAAAATGTTAAGGCTTAAGGGTAATTTGGTATTTTAGTTGAATTTAATGATTTGATTGATGATGGGAATAAATAGAGTAAGGGTAATTTGTATTCATCAAACAAGCCACGTGTGGTTATTTCCAACTAACCATGTTTGATGTAGATTATAGAAAATCAGGTTATTTTGCTAAAAAGACATTTCAGGTATAAATATATAACAATTAAATAATAGAGGGTATTCTGTTTGATAATTTGAATGATTGTGATTGATGAGTAAATTGTTAACTGGATAGTGGACTATTTGGAAATAATCCGGAATAATCCACGTCAAACAAGGCCTGTAAATTGTTAATTGGATAGCGGGTTAATGTTGAAGATTATATTATATTTTAAACTAATGTATAGTAGGTAAGATGTAAGCAATTCAGAGATTAGTGTTGTGAAACTAGATGTTACAATGATAAGCCAACTCTATCCTTGGTATGATATGTTTTTACACAAAATAACCAACTGATCAATTCTGGTCATAGATACAATGTGCAAACATAACTAAATACTAAGCCTATTTCGAAACTCGTATTTTCATTATTCAAATTCATTTTTAATCATGTTTAGAAACTTTTGGTTTCATTTCGTATAATGATTATCATTATTATTGTAATTCAAATTATTATATGATTTTTACTTCATTTAGTAAAAGATTATTTTTTGGATCATAAGCCAAATAATTGTATGATTTTTACTTCATTTGGTACAAAAATTATTTTCTAGATAATGACAAATTATTTTTCGGATTATTGGTCTTTGATTTCTAGAACACAATAATTTTTGTTAAACATAACAAATGTAGATTTTTTCTGATCATGATCTGGATGAGAAAATGTGATAACAAATATGCCCGTCTATAATGTACTTTGACTTTTTAATGCATCATGGGCATATATGGTATGGGGTGAGGTTAGGATCAATCTTGATGTTAACATATATGAGTATTTAAATTTTAATTTGAGAATCGAGTATTAAAGATAGTGTTGATATACATCAGAGATTTCGTTCAAACTTTCAAGCTTAGTCAAAATATCACTATTTTGCTGGACAGGTGAACCAATGATTCCTTCACATATCAGATTCAACTTAAAAATATAGCAGAAACTACATTGCAATCATTATACTATCAAAAGTACCAAGGCTTTGTTTGATGTGGGTTATTTTGGATTATATCCAAATAACCTACTATCTAATCAACAATCTACTCATTGATCACATTATTCAAATCATCAACCAAAACAACCTCTATTTAAAAACAAAAAATATTTATCCATTATATATTTATACCCCTAATGTCATTATACTAAAATAATACCAATAACTCCGAATAACGTAATTCTTTTAACTACATCAAACAGGGTTATTTGAAAACAACCACCTGGTTATTCAAATAACCCATATCAAACAATGCCTAATAATTCTATTGAGAATGATAAGGTCATAAATGAAGACCATAACCAAAGCAAAATTTGAGTTCAAGCTAAACAATATAAGAAACTTACTTGCATGGCTTCATCTGTGTGGTCATCCAGCATATAGAAGACAAAAGACTCCAGTAATGAATGCCTGGTTACCCCAAATGTAGCAGCAAAGTCATCTATGATGAGTCTCCATTCAGCATCTTGCATGTTCCAATGTCTATCAACCAAGTAATAGAGAAACTGGGATGATATTAAGGAAATGAAATAAGAAAATCAATAAATCACAAAGAACTTCCACCAGCTAAAAGCAAATTAAAAGCAACAATGAAAAAGGATACTATTGCTTGCTTTGCAACCACCAGGTCAGAACTCCCATGTAAAAAGAGTATATCAGCAGCAGCTCGAAGATTCTCAAATGGGTAGCATCCGGCCATACCCTCTATTTTAGACCTGAAAAATGAAGAGCTTCCACCCTTTTGCAAGGCTGCAATTTCTATGTCCCCGCCAATCCCAAGTGTGTAACTTTGTTCTATCTCCACATTTGACAGAGCATCTTCAATAAAAAGAGTTCCACTCCCATTTCTCGAGGAATCTGCAGAGATATTCAATGATTCTGGCCATGATCGCCTAGTGGCAGCTTCTTTCCTTTCACGGACAGAATTACGCCATGACGCAAAACCACTATAACGATGACTGATATTCTCAAGAAAATCATGCCTTATGCACCATATCATCATTTCCATGTGCTGAACAGGCAAGGAGAAAGTTTAGAAGGTAGAATATGGCTACGTTAGAAAATTTTCAGCAAACTATAAAAGCAGTCTTCACATTTTGTCAACGTCAGAGATTAAGCAAACCAATACTTCTAGAGAACAACTTAATCATAAAATCAGCACAAAACAGCAACTGAGTTACAATATGATAGAATGAGTATCAGATACTTGAACTATTACACAGCTGATATATTTTAACGTGTTTGGCTATTGGAAAAGCCAAGAACCTATACAAACTGAGATCAACATACAAATATGCATATTTCATAATAGGAGCTCTATATAAAACAACACGATCTTAATAAATTCGCAAATGATAGCAAATAAATTTATTTTCTATTTCTATTTATTGCGTATATGTCGTATTATTTTTGAAAAGTCAACTTTTCATTAGAAAGAAAACCCAAGATGCATTTAAAGAATTACAGATGGAATGGAGAAGAGAAACAAAAACAAAAGAACAGAAAGAGAGAAAAAATGTCTAAATGGTTTTGTCGTATTATAGATATTAGGAATCCGCTTTTTCCTATTAATTTGTATATATCAAATTAATAATTAATATCATTAGGTGATCTTTTAAAGATGAATGAATAGGTTAGGTCTGATTTGAAAATATTTAGTTTATTACTGACTTGAAAATTTTAAGAGATGAATTATTTAGGTTAATTGATGATATTAACTATTTATATTTATTGGGATTTTATCCTATTATAGATATTATGGAATCCCCTTTTTCCTATTAATTCGTATATATCGAATAAATTATTAATATAAATGTATAGAATTAACGATTAGTAACTAGAGTTATTCAATTGTAAATGTCAAATTATTCAAATTAAACTATATTTCGAATTAATAGACATCTAAATCAAAGTTCTATGTAAGCGCGTGAGTATAATAAATAGTTCAAGGAATTAAGGAATGGATAACTAAATAAATGGACATATTCATCTATTGACATAAATGATATGTATAATAATTTCTTTTTTCTACAATTAAATCTTATGTCAGTAAAGAAAGTCCCATCCTTCGGATTTTTACCTTTGATTCCGATAAACTAACTACTTTTTGACCATATTATTTACTATAAAGAAAAGAATTGAACTTAATATTCTACTTCTATTTGTACTTGTTTTGACTTAAAGGAAAGAAATCTGATAACTATTATACCTGCTTTGTCTTTAATATGCTCTCCTGCAGCAGGTGCAGGTCATGAACCTGTGCTGAAAGGGTCCCCTTAAATGATGATTCTAGAACTTCAATAACTCCAGATACCCCAGCCAGCTTCACTGAAATCTTTAGAAGTGAACTTAACATTGTTCTCATTTCATTTGTTGCAAGACTGTCTGTGAACAAAAGTTAATAGGAAACAAACATGTGCAAAAGCAATTAATTAACTTCAAGGATCAACTTGTAACAAGTGTGAGGATACATATGCCTTTCAGTTCAGAAAGAATATTCTTTAATGTTCTCTTGCACCAATCCTTGACAACTACTTCATCCAATAAAAAAGCAATGACGGGATCACTGGATACAGCACTTTCATCCATGCAAACATCTGTAACATCTTGTTCCATACTGTCAAGGAAACTTGATTCCAACTTAATGAAAATGTAATCACCAAAGAAACTACTTTCAACTATTTAGTGAAGAAAATTATTATATGAGAAAAGAGAGTGGTTACTCAAAAGGATACAATGAAAAATAAGCGAGACCAAGTTGTTCTCCATAGCAACATCAAACAAAGAATAGAGTCGTTCAATATCAGCAGTTAGCTGTTTCTCACCACCTTCTTTCTCCTGAAACCTGTCATCACACTTCTTCGAAATGAGGCCAGCTTCTATGCATTCATAGTACAGGCGAAGGCAAAGTTTGTTTCCATTTCTTGTTATTGGAACTCTACAAATTGGGCAAATATCACACCGCGGACAACATTCTGTACACAAAGATGCATGTTCACATGTATTCAGTACATTTTCAACGTAGCGCCCACAGCTTCTTAAGTCTCTTGTTGCCCGACAGCGTTCAATTTTGGCTTCATTGCACAGCTCAATCAAATCTATAGATGCCAAATGCTCCAATGCCTCCTTTGTTTATGAAGTTGAGAATATACAAGGTCAAAAATTCAACAAACAATTAGGACAAAACAGGTTTCCTAGTTCATGTTTTTTTCTAGTTATATATGCCTAATGGAGGCCACAAGTAGTAAACACATAAGCTGAATTATTCAGATTAGATGCAATAAGCGAAACAAAATTGGGATTACAGGCACATCAATGAATCACAACGCGAATGATAATTAACGAGTCACCGATCAAAAATAACAAGCGGGATTCTGTTGTAAATCTAATATTCACAACAATGAGGATTCTATTTCCAAAGATGAGATGCTATTTTCAAAGATGAGGATTCTATTTCCAAAAATTGCTGAGTATTGAAACAGACGTAGTTATATCTTTTAAGGGTTATTTTATAATTTGTTAGTCTATAAATAAGGATAGAATTGTAAGGAGAGGGATATATTTTTGGTATTCTAAATTGTTATACTTTCTCTTTCTAATTACTAGAGCTGTCGCTCCTGGTAACCCTAACCCTAATAAACTCCCAATTTCTATTCAGTCTGTTTTTCTATTCATTCTGTTTCTTTTATCAATCTATTCTTCTATTCAATATGTTCTTCTACTTATTCTGTTCTCATTTTGTTCTTTTACTCATTCTGTTCTTCTTTATCTATTCTACGAAACTATTATTGTGGGATTTATATCGTGATTGACAGTAAGGTCACGACAGATTCAGTAATGCCATAACTAAAACACAATCATTCAACGAAACTTAAGCAGTTGCTAAGGTTTATACAAAAGAAGGTGCTAATATGAAGAATAACTTCTAAGAGAACAAAATTGAGCAGATTTAAGTACCTGGACACGACTTAGGTTGTAGTTTAGTTGCTGATAGGAGGCGGCCGCCACCGCCACACCGGCGGTGATAAAATCCATTTCGTTAAGCCTCTTTCCTTCAATTATTTGTGAAAAAAACTCTTAAACCCTAATTTACTACATCTTACTTGTTTATGGTATTCAAATTTTAATAATCCGAGTATTTGTTGTAATCAAATGATGATTTGATTTTTGTATGAAATCCAATTTAAATTTATTAAACATAATTAATTTAAGAAAATATTATTTATTTGAAGATAAAGTCGCCAATTGATTTTAGAAAAATAATAAACGATGTACGTGTACAAACATATTTTGCACCAAAGTTTCGATTGGTGATATTCGGAAAATGGCTTTCGCGCTATGTCTTCTGTACCCATTTTAAAAATGGTATCTACTTATAAAGTTGACTTTTTAGAAAATCGATTGTATAATGCTTGAGTTTTAACCGAGTATTCTTCTAGTCCTAGTCATGTTTATAGGTTTTAGCACTATAAACATGTTGTTTCAATATTTAAAATGTTGGTACATGTTGCAGATGATCGTTAGGATGGAAATACCTGAAGAATATCAGTCATTTTAAAGGCATTAGGGTGTAGAAAAAAACACCAAACGAGCCTTTATTGAACCAATCCAAGTTGAAACACATGCTCAATTAACCCTTGAAAACGGATTGGAAGTGGGTACGTTTTTTGAGAACAAAAAAGAACTTCAATTGAGGGTGCATATATATGCGATGGCTAATCATTTTGAATTCAAAGTCGAAAAGTCAACAAAAGATCTTTGGTTTGTGAAATGTGTGAATGAGGACTACAAGTGGAGATTGCGTGCTGTGAAAAGAAAATTCCAAGAGATGTTTGAGATTCGAAAATTAGTAAATGAACATACATGCTCAATTTTGACGAGGCAAGAGAATGCGAGGCAAGCACCAGCATGGGTAATTGCGGAGTGCATCAAACGTAAGTACATGGACCATCACCATGACCACATGCCTAAGAAAATAATGGAAGACATACAGACAAATTATGGGTTTAAACTGACATATAATAAGGCTTGGAGGTCTAGGGAAATGACCTTAATGGCGGTGCGAGGAACAGTGGAGGAATCATATGGAAAATTGCCATCATACTTGTTCATGTTGGCGAAGAATAACCCATGTACCATAACTGACATTCATACGGATGAGCATGGCTACTTCAGGTATATGTTCATGTCCTTAGGCTGCTCAATTAGAGGTTTCAGGTATTGTCGTCCAGTATTGTGCGTCGATGCCAGTTTTCTTAAACACAAGATTGGAGGTCAAGTATTGGTTGCGATTGCATTGGACGCGAATGAACAACTATATCCCGTTGCTTTTGGCGTCGTTGATTCGGAGAATAATAACTTTGGACATATTTCATGCAACAACTAAAAGTGACAATTGGAGTAGTCCCGGATCTCGTCTTCGTATCTGATAGACACTCAAGTATTGCCAATGCCTTGTCCGCTATTTTTCTAGAAGCACATCACGCTGTATGCACATACCACATCAAAATGAATATTATGGCCAAATTTAAAACCGATAACTTCCACGATGAGTTTTATATGGCTTCACGCGCATACACAGTGTCATAGTTCCATCACCATTTTGACAAGATCAAGACTAAGGACCCTCAGATTGCTGTCTATCTGGAACAGATAGGAGTTGAGAGATGGAGTCGTGCCTTTTTCCCCGGTTCGCGATACAATCAAATGACAAACAATTACGCTGAGAGCTTTAATAGTCAGTGTAGTGATGTTAAGAAATATCCCATATTGACATTGGCTGAGTATTTACGATTAACACTACAAGAATGGTTTCATGATAGAAGAGAAAAAACTTCCAACCACACAGAACATTTATCTTCATATTATGAAAAGTTCTTACGTGAACAAGCCGAGAAGGCCAGATTCTACAACGTTAATCCTCTTAACAGATTCGAGTTTCATGTGAACGACGGTGAACATGATTTTCAAGTTGACTTCCAAACTCGAACGTGTACTTGTAGGGTATTTGATATATTTGGTCTTCCTTGTAAACATGCCCTTGCTGCTGCCCGTTTCCGGAACACTATTCCATATGAGTACTGCTCAAGGTTAGAGAATGATTTCATTCTTTAATTCTAAGATTGAATTTGTATAACTTAAATATTATTTTTTTTTCCAGGTTTTTCACAACTAAAGCGTGGTACATGGAATATGTAGATACATGTTATCCAGTTTGCAATGAAGGTTTTGGGGATATTTCGGAAAATATCAAGGAACGAGTTTGCCTAAAACCCCCGTCAAGGTTAAGAAGGGTCGGACAACAACAAAGCGTAGGCCATCACAAGGTGAGTCTCGTAAGGAACAGAGACGATGCAACTCATGTGGCGGTCGAGGCCATAACAGGGCAACATGCAAAGCAGTGATGCATGCACCATCTACTGTAAGACAACAAGTGTCACAACCTTCACAACCGTCACAGTTGGCACAACCTTCACCATCTTCATCTTTGCCATATTCTCTAGACAACATTTCTTTTCGTTAAATTGTATCTTTTGGTTAAATTGTATGTTTTGGCACTTGTAGGTGGTGGGATTTTCATATCTTTTGTGGGATTTTCATTAAAATGATGTTTATATATATATATATATATATGTAGGTGGTGGTTTAATATATGTGCAGGTGTTTGTTTTTTAATATCTGTCATGTATGTACATGTGTTGGTTTTATATATGTGTAGGTCTTGTCTTCATGTGTGCAGGTATTAATATGAGCTTGGTCGTGGAGTTGGCGTGGGCTTAGGCGTGGGGCGTAAGGGTTGAGCGTGGGTCGTGGGGCTTGGGGCGTGGGGCTTGGGCGTGGATGGTCTTGGGCGTGGAGCGTGGGGGTTGAGCGTGGGACGTGGGCTTGGGCGTGGGGAGTGGGGGTTGAGCGTGGGGCGTGGGCTTGGGCGTGGGTGGTCTTGGGCGTGGGGTGTGGGGTGTGGGGCGTGAGCGTGGGGCGTAGGCTTGTGCGTGGGTGGTGCGTGGGCTTGGGCGTGGGTGGTGCGTAGGCTTGGGCGTGGGGTGTGGGGCTTGAGCATGGGTGGTCTTGGGCGTGGGGGTTGAGCGTGGGGCGTGGGTCTTGGGCGTGGGGCGTAGGCTTGTGCGTGGGTGGTGCGTGGGCTTAGGCGTGGGGCGTGGGGGTTGAGCGTGGGGCGTTTACATATTATTCTTGGAAAATCTCAGTCATTTAAAGTCAACAAAGACAACAATAATTAACTAATTTAAGAATGAAACTTGAATCTAATAAAAATATATATCTATTCAATTTAGATTAGGGGTCTACAATTTGGTGGAATAACTTTACTGCTCATTTCTTTCTCCAAAAAGTCATTTGTTTGGAGACCACTTTTGATATATCCAATGAGGCAGTAAGGTATTCCAAATGCATAATAGTAAAAACACCACAGTCCCCAGTTTTGGATGTCTTTGGGACTGTTGGGTGTGGTATTATAGAATACGCCATCTTCTCCAATTTGAACTGCAGAAACCTGTCCTTATCGGCAAGGGTGAACCCCTCTTCAAGCAAGTATGGTATCATTTCACACATCGGTTTCATGAAGTCGTCATATTCATCCTTTGTGAAGATTTTCTGTTCGTAGTCATATACGTATATGCACCAATATTGTAGATGAATCTGGCACAGGACCCAGTGCTTCTAGTTCAGGTTCATAGGTGCATATATCATATCAACAAGATTCCAAGGATACATAAAGTGATGTTCATTATCAAATACATAATCCATTAAATCGTCGAACTTGTAGCCTACAGGATTCTGGACAAACGTATCATAGCGCTTCGCGAACTTCTGAGAGAGATGAGAGTCAACAATTGAGAAATTCTTTGGATATGTCTTAGGGAACACTACAACCCTTCGTTTCATTATGTAAATGATTGCATCTATCTCCTGCGAAAAAAATTATTGATTAAGCAAGAGCAATATAAGAATCTGGGCGTGAGCGTGGGTGGTGAGTGGTCTTGGGCGTGGTGCGTGGTGGTTGTGCGTGGTCTTGGGTGTGGTGGTGGAGGAAGAAAAAATATATATATCATAAAGAATTATAATATAATTAAATTATTATTTGATTTTAATTTTTTAAAAATATAATTAAGAATTATAATATATATATATAATTGTTTATAATTCTTAAAATCAATAAAAAAATTCAAATACTTTTTTTAAATAATAAGATTACATATAAATATTTATGTAGTTACTCTAAATTAAACATATTATAAATATAATTATATATAAATGATTTTTTTATTATAAAATATAAAATATTATTATTGTTTTAAAATATTTTATTTGAATTTATTTTTAATTTTAAGAATTCTAAATAGATTATATATATTATAATTATATTAAAAACAATTAAAATTAAATAATAATTTTAAAATAATTTGTTACTTATTATTTTAAAATAATATTAAATATATATTATAGAATAATAATTAGTATGTATTTTATTGGAGGTGAACTTTTAATAAATAATTAGAATAAAATATTTTTATGATATATTTATATAAAACAATATAACATTTTTTTATCTTTAAATAAATTTTGTCTCACAAATTAAAATTCAATTTCTCATATCATATACAATTTTTGGGCTTTACACATTTAATACAGTATTTGTTATTGTTAAAAAATATATGTATTAGAAATATAATTTTTTTTTTATTTCTCACCCTTATATTTTTTTTATCAGGCCAAGCCACGAGGTATTTATTTATAGCAAAATGATTTGCCAAGTGACGGGGTATTTTATAGAGAAATGATTTGGAGAGATAATTTTAAAAGGAATAATTTGGTGCAATCTAATTTCTTGAAAAATTAACAAATTTTCTATCTCTCCTCACACTTAATCATTTTTCAACACGTTATTTCCTTCCTCGTTCTCTTTCTCAAATTTCCTCCCCTATCACTCTTTTTTATTATATATTAATATACTTGTGCAGCTCGACAAACTGTTAGAATAAAAAAAAATAAAAAATAAAAAATTTCAAGGTAGTATAAAGTTATTTTTCTTTATTATTTCCAAGGTCTATTTTTTTGTTATTCATATATAAAATATTATATTATTTAAAAGTAAAAATTATCCACTACTGAAACTAAACTAAGAAATGTTTAGAAACACTTAAGAAAACATGAAAGTTAGGGACCGTCCCCCTAAGAAGACTAAGGGCTTGTTTGATCTTTGGATTTTTAGAATAAAATCCATGTTTTATCTAAAAACTCAATTATAAATCAAATCAATCATTTTATTAATTAAAATACTTAAATTATCCTTACTTAAATATTTTATTTTATATTAATAAAAAACAATATTTATAAATCTTATATTTATTTTATTACATTATAAATTTTATTTTCATATAAATTAAATTAATAAATTATTTCATTCAAACAAATTATATTAAATATAAATAAATTTAAAATATAAATAAAATTATAACCTACTATATTATCTAATATACCATTTAAATTTTAAATAATTTAAATATATTTAAATAAAAATATTAATTAATTTATAAATATATCTCATTAAAATTAAATATTTATAAAGAAATTTATTTAATTTTTTTTTGATATAAACTAACTTTAAATAGTTATTCTAAATAAATATTTTAATAAATTTGTTTGAATTTTGGTTATTACCTTATAACATTTATTTCATGTAAAAATTTTATATTAATTATATTAAATATAAATAAATACACCATATAAATAAAGTTATAATATACTATATTATTTTATGTAATATTTAAATTATAATAGTAGTGATTTATAAAATTTTTATTTATTTAAATTTTTATTTATGTATTAATAAAAGTTAATATTAACTTATTTATAATTTTTTAATATTTATTTTATTATATTTTAAAATTTTATTTACTATAAATTAAATTATTTTATTTAAGAAATGTTATTAATCATAATAAATAAATAAATATATATAAATATATATATATAAATATATATATATATATATATATATATATATATATAGAAAAGGGAAGGTATAATATGAATCAAATTAAAAAAAACAAGTTTTTTTACTAATTTCATCAAAACTCAGAATTTATCTAAATAACCCCTTCATCAAAACAAGCTCTAAGAGTTTTTTATTTATTTATTTAGTAAATGAGTTATTTCAAATAATATAGTTAATTTTAAATAATTTTATTTGAGTAGATAAATTAAAAAGTTAATTATTTGAGATATTTTAAATTAACAGATATATGATTCTTCTCCGTCATAATGTCTAATCACAGTGAATTATTTTGAATAAAAAATGTTTTTTTAATAATATTTAATAATTTAGTTTTAAATTAATAATAAATTAATTAAATAAATTAACCACTTAAAAAAATAAAGATAAAGGATGAACTCATATTTGAGTTACAAAACTTATATTAGGAATATGAAAAATAAAATGGTGAACTATAAAAAAAAAATTATGGTGAAATTTTTTAACATCATGTGTTTATATGATTTATTGTTGCCGTGATATTGATGAAATTAGTGACGACAATAATAACTAATATAAAAATGTCAATAATGACGACGACATATCTCATTGAATAAACGAGATCATTAATAATTAGGCATATCTCATTGAATCTAGTTTTTGAGATCTCTAGTAAGTATAAGTTGAGTTTTTCTTTATACCAACTTATAGTTTGACTCATGTCTTAAAAGTCTTTCAAACTAATTTTCTATTCAATAGTTTGGTTAGTGATTCACAAGTTATCTTTGACTAATATAGTCAAATGTGATAACTCTATTAGAGAGTATATAGTCTAATAACATTATGTCTAAACGTCTATGTCTAAACTTGTCATTCACTCTAAGCTTGTTCAATTTCAAATTAATATCACAATAATTAGACATTTCGTAGGTAAATATTTAAATTTTTTTTGAAATATCTTCTAATAAAAAACATAATTATTCATAAATTCTTATCATTTAAACATTTTCTTATAAAAATATAGTTTTTGGGCTAACTAGTAGACGCTAACTAGTAGACAAAATGTATTTGAACTATTTTGTCATCGTGTAAACGATTACATATTTTTCATAGAAATATTTTATTTTTCGACACAAGTCAAAAATATATATTATATCGTTTAATCTATCAATCATAATTACATTAAAATATCCACATTCGTATATTGTACTTTCAAGTATATAAACATATTCACTTGTAGACGTAAAGTCTTTAATTTAATAATATCAATATATCATTTGATAACAATATGATATTTCGTTTAGTGCAATTTAAATCCTCAAAAATTTAATCATTTTTATCGTAATTTTAAACGACAAAAATATTGTAAGAAAAAACACGTAATAAATAATCACTTTTATTGTTTTAATGATATATCCCAACTATCAAATTATTAACCTAAATTCACTTAAAATTATAGTATAATCAAATTTTCATACCATAGTGTAAAGTTTGTTATAAATCATACAAACATTTTACAAGCCAAACTTTTTATTCATCTCTATTTCAAAAAAAATATTTAAAGACATTAGTTCTTATCTCTATTACGTGTAAATAATATAAAAGAATTTATTCTTGATTTAAATCCTCAAATTTGAATAAACCAATTGAGCTTTTATCTCAATAAATATAATAATATCTTGTTATATTTTTTTTCTTGTGGCACACTTTAAAAAAAACATACAAATGCAAGATATGAGACATGAATTTAAGAGAACAAGAATCTTATTCATGATTTTAAATAGATAGACAAACATAGAGTTGTATATAAATATACTCGCAACGTTTGTTACAAAAATACTATTTTATTGATAATTTACAAAAGAGTCTAAATGAGAAAAAGTCCCAGATGAAAGTGAAAATGTTAAGTTCAGACATAGTTTGGTTCGATATGAGCATTTTCCTCTACTTCGGCTTGGTGAGCTCTCTCATATTGGTTGGTGATAAGATCTTGGTATTTTTTTCGTCTTTTCATGATATTGAGCTGAAAGGCATCGTGTCATTGGCCAAGGTACTCAGCGTGAAGCCTTCGAGTTATAGGTCTACCAGTTGCAACAATAGGTTCGACATGGATATGGCCAAACTGTTTGAACAGTTCATGGGTATAGTTGTAGGTGATTCATTCTAAACCCAAGAGTAGGACAAGTGCCTTATCGTTCATCATGAATGTCATATTCTTGATGGGTACTAGGGAAGAATGTCTCATATTTCATTATCAACTAGTATTGGGATTTTATGCGGAGTTTCCCTCATCCTTTGGTATTGAACAAAGGGGATATAGTGTTACTGGATAGAACTGTCGGTAGATGCTTGAGCTTGTCAAACAGCCAGATGTAGAGAATTAGGGGAAATCCCCTCCTACTCATGATGGGAGATCGATAGGAGCTATTTAGACCCATGAGTGTTTATGCCAATACAATGCTAGAAGAATCTTTTTTGCCTTTCCACAACTGATGGGCTACCTCGATAATCCTTAAAGAAAGATGATCATTTGTTGGCCTCATGAAGTAGTGAGCGGGCAGGACATACATCGTGATTATAGATGATCCTGCTTTTTTCGGGAATTCTCCATCATTGATTTCCAGTTTAGCCCAAGCCGAGAAATTGATGCTCATGCTAGAGATGATGGCATCAGAGGTTTCTTCGAAGTAGTGGTACTCCTTTTGTAGAAGTCTCCCGATAGATATATATCGAGTCTGGAAATGACTTTAGATGTATAACATTCTTGTTATCTATCATTAGAATAGCCCGAAATTCTTCTATGGTGGAGAACATGATCCTACTACCAAGGACGTAGAATTTTTTATCAAGATTCCACCTTTATTGCATTTCCATCATGAAATTAGGGTTGACTTCGTATTTCAAAAAATTTAAGATGGGTTTGAGACTGTAATCTTCGAAGTACCAACGGTTTTCACGAAAGTGCTTCGTCCAAGGGAGAAGCTCGGGATCCATCAACATGGCCATCATGGATGACTGTGACAGTAGAAGAGAGAATGTATTGCAATTGTAACAAAAAACAAACGTGTATGCAAATAACATGACCTATATATAAACATCTCATAAGGATTTATACATATTTTCTTTCAAAGAACTTCCGATGTTACATTTCAAATTTTGGATTTCTAAGGAGTTCTCTTAGTTGACTATACTAGGCTTCTAAGCTTTTACTGCTTTGTATAAAAAGGGTAAAACTTTGGGATCCTCTTTAGGGGGAGCGAGTTCGACTACAGCAAGAGGAGGTGATAGAGCCTACATGTTCTTCTTCTTCTTGGCGGTGGAATTTGTCCATGTTTTGGTCGATGTAGTCTTTGCGATCCTCGGGGATTCCCATTTTGACGCAATCATTCCAAAGCTCCAGATAGTCGTAAAAGTCATTGTGTTAGATTGGCCTATCTATGGACACCACATATTCATGGCAAGGAGGCATATAGTCGCACCTAAAATGTTTGAACAGTTCACTGTGTAGTATGCAGTAATCCACTCGAGACCCATGAGTATAATTATGGGTTGGTCGCTCATCAGATATACCACATTCTTGATACCGTATCATGGCAGAAGCTCTCGAATGGTATCGTCGTCGTGGACAGGGAGCTCTGGTTTGATATGCCTGAAGCGTCGATTCTGGAGGGCATCACCCATCACGTTACCATGAAGTGGAGGAGGAATGCGCTCCATCTTCTCTAAAAGCCAAATGTAGAGAATGATAAGAACTCCTCTTTAATTGATTGAATAGGAAAAGTATGACTCATTGAGACCCATCAGTGTCTCTTCTAGAATGATCTAAGTAGGATCCTTATTCCACTTCCAAGATTCTTGAGGATGGAGGGCGATTGCTCGAGGGAGAGAGAAGGAATGGGTTGCACCTTCACCCGACAAGGAATGTCCAAGTGAGTTCTGGCGAGGATCTTGTTTGCCACGGTTCTCGTGTAATCAAGCTCATCTTAGAGGAGTTGTCTAAGAGACATGGATTCGGTGAAGGGTTTGAGCCTCAAGATGTTTTTTCTCTAGATCATCATTATGGCTTTAAACTCTTCAATAGTTGGGAAAATATGACAATCCCTTAGCATAAAGGCGCGGTGCATCAGATCCCATTTGCGTTGCATCTCCATCATAAAGTCACGATGGAGGCAGTGATTAGTGTAGTTGAGAGCGGTGCTGATCCCAAAGGAGTCATAATATCATGCTGACTCATTGAAGTGGTTAGTTCACATGAATAAATCTCGTTGTCTAACAAGACCATTCTGCGAGCATAATAAACTTTTACAAACATGTCGAGTGATTTTGATGAAAGCAAACATGCTTAGAGATGTTTAGTATATCTATTATAAATGTATGCATGTATAATAAATAAGCATGTAATGAGTTGACTTGTCGATGCCTTGTTGTTTGGGAACGTCTAAACAACGTTTGCATAAAGTAACTAGGTTTTGTGTGATAAAGTTTCTGTTGAGGTTTGGGTGGGAATTTCTCCCCACCATCACTAAGATTGTATCCCGGAGGATGTATCAAAGATAACAAGAGGGATCCACTCCAGGTTCCTAGATTTTTCCTCATGCAACATCTTTCGGTCATAGATCGATATGACCAGTCTTCACGTAATTGTAGGAGTACAGAATTCCGATCTGGTATTCTTTCACGTAAGTCTGGGTGATGTACCCATTTGAGGCAAGTATTAGGGTAGAACCTAGGTATAGGGTAAAACTTAAGTACTTGTTGGGGTGACGAACCCCAAGAGGTGGACTATTGTGAGAGTGGAATGATATAAATAACAATTTATAAACATCCATAATTTTGTTTATTTTATTAAATTTAAAATAAGTAATGACGTAATCCTTAGTAGAGTCGCCAAGAAAGTTGTAATGCAACCCCCGGGTCTATGTCCCTATTCCATAGCTTAACACGCGTCAAGAGACATGTGGCAATGTGGAGGGACTATCGCGAGGAGGCTTTAGGTTCGATGCGTTTCAACATTGGTTTGCGTGCCAGACATCTTTTAAAATGAAACGTTTAGTTTTTAAATGATTTTGAAAAAACCTGAAGCGACAAAAAATTAATTATGTAAAAATAATTAATCATTTATTCAAATTTTATATAATCTGGGAGGCTAAATAACAATTTAACTGAATCCGATTTAAATTAATTAAACATAATAAATTTAAAGATTATTTATTTAAAAATTAGAGTCGTCAAGAGATTTTATGAAAATCAATAAAATGATACGTGTACAAACGTATTTATACTATAGTTTCTGAAAAAATGTGGTTCGTTGTTTGTTTATGTTTGGGAAAGGGCTTTCGCGATATGTCCTGTACGCCCGCCTTAGGACGGTTTTCAAAATTCTTCTATAATAAAAAAAGTATGACTTTCATAAATCTAATTATAACATTCCTTATCTTTAATTAGTAGTCCAAGGGGTCCTAATTGAGGATATTTTTAAATAATTGTACAAAATTATTTAAAAGGATGTGTACATGTTGCGTTGGCGTTTATCTTTAACAAAACCAATAGATGAGAATACTCCTAAGAGATGTTGGATGCTTTCTCAAAGATTGGATTGCGACTAGGATGGTTGGAGACAACTTTCACAAAAATTGTTCTTCGCTAGAATTTTGATCAGTCGATTGAAGTTTTAATGGGCAGTGATTGTTTGATGTCTTGGTAGTGGAGGGGTGAGGGAGTATTTATACTGCCCTATCCTAGAGTCATTCGAGGAGGGATAATTTGGAACGAATTTGACTTCCAGTGATCTTATCCCTAATTTTATCCCCGTAGTTGGCAGCCTTATCCAGGGCAGGATAAGGCTGAAGGATAAGGGCGAAGTGTAGGCGTCGATGAGGAGAGCACGTGGCCGAAATTTGTAGCGATAAGGATGCTAGCGTGCATTGTACCTTCTGGAAGAATCGCATCGGTGAGGTCGCGGTTTTGGCGAGTTATGCGTCCCAACGAAGAAGATAGTGGAAGCGACAACGTTTAGGGTGACGGAATGCCAAGTTCCGTTTGGTTCTGTCCGCGGTCAGCCTAGTTGACTAATGGGGTGTAAGAAGATTAATTAGATGTTAGTTTAGTATGATTAAGAAGTTATAGATAAAATTGTAATTAAATAAAAGTCTGAGGACTTGATTGTAATTGTTAATTTACTTATAACCCCAATTCCAGTTAATAGAAAATCAGTTTTTCCCAAATTGCTTTCTCTCTCATCTTGCTCTCAATCTCTTCTCTCTCAAACCTCAATTCCGCACATGGTATCAGAGCCTATTGCTAACAAGAAAGCTTAGAGAAACTAAAAATGGCTGGATCAAGTAGTGTAAGGATAGAAGAAGCTGAACTGGATACATCAAAAATGGCTCCAGCGAAGAAAAAATACAATGTTGATCCGTTGAATCTTCACGGTTCTGACAATCCAAACACTGTTCTAAGCGCCATAACTCTCACCGGAGTAAACTACTTTTCCTGGACAAAGAGTATCAAACTATCGCTTCAAGCCAAAGTGAAACTCGGTTTTCTTGATGGAAGCTGTGTAAAACCAGAAGACGATGATGGAGCAACTCAATGGATGGTCGTAGACGCCATGGTTCGTTCCTGGATCTTAAATTCTATCTCAAAAGAAATTCGAGCGAATTTCGAAGGAACGATTACAACACAAGATCTATGGCAAGAAGTCAAAGCTCACTATGAAGGAAACAACGGACCAACACTCTATGGACTAGCAAGAGACATTTCTACTATTAATCAAGGTAACCTAACTACTGAAGTATACTATTCAAAAATTAGGTTATACTGGGAAGAAATGGCTGGTATTAATCCGCTTCCGAAATGTGAATGTGATGGCTCAAACATAGCAAATTGCCTTGACTGCAGGGCAATTAAGAAATTTCATCTCATAAATGAGAATGCTAAACTGTTACATTTCCTATTAGGTCTAAATGAATTTTACGAAAATGTTAAAGATCAGATCCTAAATTCTGATCTATTTCCACCAGTTCATAAGGCCTTTACAATGGTTCTAAACATTGAAAAGAAGAGGGAACTTAACATTCTCTATCATAACTCTCATGCTGCAATGAATGTCATTGAGACAATGAATCAAGTGAGAAAGTATGCAGTATGATTAATTCAAAACAAACAGCAATGGACAAGAACAAACTCCCCTGCAAACACTGCAATATGAAAGGTCACTTGAAAGAAGGGTGTTTCAAACTTGTTGGATATCCAGATTGGTGGATCAAGCCAAAAGACAAAAGGAGAAATACACAACAGACACATGCTCATGCCCAATCAGTAGTTCATGCACCTATGGATAAAGAAGAAAATAGCCCTTCGATGGAAGACTTCAAACTGTTCTAATAGGAAAATTAAGTAGATTAATTTTAAAACCGGCCACACATTACAATTTTTGAATATTTATTCTAAATAATCAAAAAGGGAGAAATTGATAGAAAAATTAAGTAGATTAATTTTTGGAACCGGCTAGACAAACTAAACAGAAGTTAAACTTCATGTGCAGGTACTAAACAAACCGGAACCGGAAATCAGGTGTCAAGAACTGGTCGCTACCACTTCAAAGAAACCGGCTTCAAGTGATCAAGCCGAAAGATCACAGGAACCGGCATCTCTATCTCAAGCAACCGGTTAACCAAGAACAAAAGATTACACTCCAACCGGATCATAATGCACAAAGACACAGAAACCGGAAAGTACAGATCAAAAGTCAGAAGATTCAAAACTCAAGAGTGACGTACTGTGACGGAAGAAACGTGTCTCGAAAGAATAAAAGAAGATCAGATCCGATCAGAAGCATGGGAGGAAAGCAATGATGCCTTGGTGATCCGATGCTGACGACCGGAAGCGGATGTTCAACACGTGTATCAATCTGAAAACCGGCTATGTCATCATTTGTTCAGAGTCACCTGCATGAATGCCAGGTGTTGAGGAAGTTGAAGCGTGCAAGCAACCCTTCTGCAAACAGGCGTGATGACGATCAACCAATCCAGAAGAGAGAGAAGAAAGTAGCCGTTAGCCACTTTCAGCTATAAAAGGAAGATCAATCGTCTTCATTCAATGAAGTTCGGGACTTGTAGTTGTGAGCATCATAAATTCAAAAAGTCATAAAGCATTAAATTCTAGAGAGATAAAGTTCTATATTCTAAAGTCGGTTTGCCTAAAACCGGAAGTCACTTGTGTGATATTGTGTTGAGTTGTTGTATTACATCAAAAGTGTGAGTTTGGTGTAACCGGCGAGTAGCGAAGTTGGGCTCGACCGGAAGTGTAAACTGTAACTCTAAAGAGTTAGTGGAGATCCTTCTCATAACCTGAGAAGAAGGGGTGACGTAGGAGGGTTTGCTCCGAACATCCATAAACAAATTTCCTGTCTTGTGTTCTTTCATTTCGCTTTCATTTCCCGCTGTCTTACCGTAAACCGCAAACCAATCATACTTCCAAAACCGGTCACTCACTTTCATTAAACATTTTCCTTCTTAAACATCATCTAAAGTCGCAAACGTTGCTTCAACCTGAAACAGACACTTCCGCCCTTGAACACCGGTTCAAGAGTCTGTGACAGGTTGTGCAGTGCTGAGAACGGTTTTAGTCTCTAACCGGACTATCACCAAGTTGTGTGTGTGTTGTAAGCGGCCACCCTTACCGAAACTGGAAAACACCCCGGTCCTCCAAGGGCGTCCCCGATCCTAACAAGTGGTATCAGAGCGAGGTTCTTAGCACTCAAGCAACCAAAATGGTGGGAAGCATGACTCACAGCGACAAGCCGCCAATGCTAAACAGCGAAGCATTTAGCAGTTGGAAGAAGCAGATGTATCTACATCTGATAACATTGGATGATGAGATGAGTCGAGTCCTGAAAGAAGGACCGATCAAGATTAACAAGGAGGAAAGCCAGTGGACAAGTGAAGATCGGAGAAGAAGCAACCTGGACAACCATTGCATGAGGCACATCTATAAAGCCATAGATAACAACACTTTGAACAAAATATCAGAGTGCGAAAATGCAAAGGAAGCCTGGGAAACGATCATCCAGATCCACGAAGGAAATGAAAGAACCAAGGAGAATAAAATCTTGGTGGCTACGCAGAAGTATGAAAACATAAGGATGAAACCGGGAGAAAATATGAAAGAATTTAGCAACCGGTTCACCAGCGTAGTAAGCGAGCTTCAGACACTCGGAAAGAAGTATGACAACCGAGAAGTGATCATTAAAGCTCTAAGATCACTGCCAAGCACGTGGGATATCAAGACCATGGTGATGAGGGAGTCCAGCACCCTTGGGCAAATGAAGTTGCACGATGTGTTTGAGGACTTGAAAGCCTACGAATTCGAGATCAATTCTCGGATCGAAGATGAAACATCAACCTCTACCGCAACAAGAGCTTTGGTCACATCGGTGGAACCGGCGGCTCCAGTATCAACCGCACCGGCTCCAGTCAAAAATACTGATCAAATAACCGACGACGTGATGGCGATGCTAGCCCAGAAATTCGGAAAATTTATGAAGAAGAGCCAGCCACCATCTAACAATGATTTTAATTATAACTATGTAGATAAATCAAACAAAAGATGTTATAATTGTGATGGTTTTGGACATTTCAGGTCAGAATGTAGAAAACCAAGAAGAGACGATAGAAAACCGGAAGGAAATTATCAAGGAAATTATCAAGGGAATAATTATCAAGGCAACCGGTATCAAGGAAACAATTATCAAGGAAACAATTATCGGGGAAACAACAATAACCAACGAAACGACTAGCGAAGAAATAATGATCAACATGCTGATGAAGGAAAGGAGATCCAAAAAGCTCTCATTGCATCCGATGGTGGAAGCGAGTGGGCATATTCTGACAATGAAGATGGTGAAGAGAAAGTAACATGCTTCATGGCAAACGACGAAGAGGTATTTGATTTCTCTTCTGATGAGTTTACTAAAGAAGATCTAGTATCTGCACTCAACCAAATGGTTGCTGAGTTCAGAAATATATCTGCGTATATGCCAACACCTGTAACCGAACAAATAAATGATGAAAACGATAAAATATATGAGATCAAAACACATGAACCGGATGAACTATTCTCGGATGATGAGAAGACAGTTCAACCGGGAATGGAAACTGATGAACGAGCAATGTACGTTACGGCTGCGTGGGAGAGATCACGTCAAGCAGTGAAACAAATGTGTAATTATAAACGACATCCGAAATGTAGATACGGTATAGGCTATGATCCAAGTAAACAAAATGAAGTAAAACAATCTAACGGGATGAAACTAACGAAAAATAATCTTCCGTTTATAAAATTTGTCAAAAGCTCACAAACAGAAAATGACCTAAAACCGGAAGAAACGCTTAAGTATGTAGGTCCCAACGAATCTGAAAAATGGCTTCATCCTGAGAGAAAGAAAGCCAACCGGAAACCGAATAAAAGTAATAAAAACCGACATCGAAGAAGTCCATCACCACATAAGGCATTCTTGAGTAACGGCCAAGAAGTTAAGCCAAACACTATCAAAACTGCAACCGGGAAAGTGATCCGACTAATTCAAGTCTGGATCCCAAAGGGACTAATCAACCATGGACCCAACTAAATGTGGGTACCAAAAAGTTGTAAATAATTGTTTGTTGCAGGTTAGGAGGAGTAATCGGTTGAAGAATTCTGAATGGTACTTGGACAGCGGATGCTCAAGGCACATGACCGGAAACAAGGAGCTACTGACCGACATCAAGTACGAAACCGGAGCATACATCACATTTGGGGATAACTCAAAAGGTAAAACCGTGGGCAAGGGTAAGATTGTCCATGGTGAACTATCCATAAATAATGTGTTATTGGTAGAAAAGCTAAGTTTTAATTTACTAAGCATAAGCCAGATGTGTGATGTGGGCTATAAAGTTGAATTTCATAAAAACTCATGCTTAGTCAAAAACCAAAATGATGAAACCCTGTTAACCGGTAACCGGATAGGAAACATTTATAAAGTAAACTGGAAAACTGATTTCGAAAAACCTGTGTGTATGATAGCCGGAAATGATCCAAATTGGCTTTGGCATAAACGGTTAAATCACTTGAATTTCAAAACGATTAACTTTATCTGTTCCAAGGAACTGGTTCACGGTTTTCCAAATGTTAAATTTTCAAAAGATAAAGTATGTGCTGCATGTCAAATGGGAAAACAAGTGAAATCATCTTTTAAAAGTAAAGGAAACTATCAATCTGAAAGATGTCTAGAACTGTTGCACATGGATTTGTTTGGTCCGGTTAAAGTTACGAGTTTAGGAGGCATGCATTATACTATGGTAGTTGTTGATGATTACTCTAAATTTACTTGGGTTACTTTCCTAGCTTCTAAAAATCAAGCTGCTTCAAACTTGATTAAACTGATTTTGAGAATACAAAATGAAAAATCTATTCGAGTAAACAAAATTAGAAGTGATAGAGGAACTGAATTCATTAATAGCAATTTAACTACTTTTCTTGATGATTCTGGTATTAGGCACGAGTTGTCTAGTGCCAGAACTCCTGAACAAAACGGCCTGGCTGAGAGAAGAAACCGAACTCTCAAGGAAGCCGCAAGGTCAATGATAGCCGATTCGGGTATCGCTCAAAAGTTTTGGGCTGAAGCTATCAACACCGCTTGCTATACACAAAATCGATCTCTAGTGACTAAACGGTTTTCGAAAACTCCTTTTGAAATCTATTTTGATAAAATTCCAAATGTACGGTATTTTCGAATTTTTGGTAGTAAATGCTTTGTTCACAATAACGGCAAGAAGTACTTGACCGCTTTTGATGCTAAATCCGATGAGGGAATAATGTTGGGATATTCAGCTGTGAGTAAAGCCTACAGAGTATATAATACTAGGACTTTAACAGTTGAAGAAACCGCACACGTTGTTTTCGATGAATCGGTTGAGCGAAACACTGCATTACCCTTCGACCTTCACAACAGAATGGAAAATTTCAATATCTATTTTGATGATGAAGACGAGGTTCCGGTTTTTAGACGCTTTGTCAAGGACCAAGCGGTTGATGTTGAAATTCAACCTGATCAAGCTGCTTTACCACAGAAAGTTGACGCTTCAGTTTCTACTGAAGAAATCGGTCGGTCTGTTTCTGTTCAACCTACCGATCAGTCTAACCTTGATCAGCCAGCCGAAAGCTTGGTAGACACGTCTCGGATTAACCTCAGAAGGAACAAAAATCATCCTCTTGAACTAGTAATAGGTAACATATCCTCACCCGTCCGAACTAGGCAACAAAATTTGGATCACTATGGAAACTCTGCTTTCATATCACAAATTGAGCCGAAAAAGGTGGATGAAGCACTGTCAGATCCAGATTGGATCTTGGCAATGCAAGAGGAATTAAACGAGTTTGAGAGAAATAAAGTCTGGTACCTAGTTCCTAGACCGAAAAATAAACCGGTTATAGGCACACGATGGGTATTCAGAAATAAACTCAATGAAGACGGTTTAGTTACGAGGAACAAAGCCCGGTTAGTGGCTCAAGGCTATAAACAGGAAGAAGGCATTGATTTTGAAGAATCATTCGCCCCTGTAGCTAGACTTGAGGCCATTAGAATATTTTTAGCATATGCAGCTTTCAAAAAGTTTAAAGTTTATCAAATGGATGTAAAAAGCGCTTTTTTAAATGGTAAAGTAAATGAAGAGGTGTATGTTAATCAACCTCCAGGTTTTAAAAATCCAGAACATGAAAATCACGTTTACCGGCTGAATAAGGCCCTTTACGGTTTGAAACAAGCACCAAGAGCTTGGTATGATACTCTGACTCAATTTCTATTTGATCACAAATTTACAATAGGTTCAGTAGACAAAACCTTATTTAAATTTGAAAGAAAGGAGCAAATTTTACTTGTTCAGATTTATGTTGATGATATCATATTCGGGTCAACCGATCCAAAGTTATGCGACAAATTTTCGAAAATGATGACTGATAGATTTCAAATGAGTATGATGGGGGAAATGAGTTTCTTTCTAGGACTTCAGGTTAAGCAGATGGAAGCCGGAATATTTATAAGCCAACCGAAGTATACAACCGAACTGCTGAAGAGATTTGGGATGGATACTTGTGCCGAAGCAGCTACGCCAATGAGTCCTTCCGTGAAGCTGGACAAAGATGAAGATGGTCAAGCAGTTGACATCACAGCATATCGAGGAATGATCGGATCGCTGTTGTATCTCACAGCTAGCCGACCTGATATTCTGTTTGCGGTTGGAGTATGCGGGAGGTTTCAAGCAAATCCAAAGCAATCTCATTATACGGCGGCTAAGAGAATCTTAAAATATCTGAAGGGAACTCAAGAAGTGGGACTCTGGTATCCAAAAGACTCGAGCTTCAATCTAATAAGCTACTCCGATGCCGATTACGCGGGATGCAAAATCGACAGAAAGAGTACAAGTGGAACATGTCAGTTTCTGGGTGACCGGCTAGTTACCTGGAGCAGCAAGAAACAAACGTCCGTTGCAACGTCAACCGCAGAGGCGGAGTACTTAGCGGCTGGAAGCTGCTGTGCACAACTCCTCTGGATTCAACAGCAACTCAGGGACTTCGGAATAGAAGCAAAAGAGTCTCCAATATTCTGTGACAACACCAGCGCCATAGCGATTACATACAATCCAGTGTTGCACTCAAGAACAAAGCACATCGACATTAGACACCATTTCATCCGGGAGCATGTTCAGGAGAAACACATCCGGCTGGAATATGTGTCGACCGAGCAACAAGTAGCGGACATCTTCACAAAACCGCTACAGGAAGCTAAGTTTTCACATTTTCGAAATATCCTGGGTCTTACTAATTTAAATCAATTGATATAATCATGATGCATGTAAAACCGGGATATGTGTTCAGGGAGAAGCTAAAGCCTCTCAAGTCACATTTTAATAGGCTATTAACAAATCAAATATGCTAACCGGGAGGAAGTCTCCGGTTATGCCCGACTACTTCAAATTTCAAATCAAATGTATGTTTACTATGGGGTTGAAATAACCAGGTTGAAGTAGATAAGATAAATCCAAAATTGAACAATTGTTGATATCAATCAATTATTTTTCATAAACGGAAATATTCTACTAAAACCGGTCATGGAAAACCGCTTAGTACGCATGCACTCTGATCTGATGAAATGAATTTCTCCGGTTAACCTGAGATGAATAACCGAGTTTTCGTGCATATTTTGAAAAATGAAGCCTGTGATAAATTAAAAACAAGTTTACCACAATCGAGATGACGACATGTGTCCATCATCAAGAGAGGGAAACTTACATCTTGTCAATAGATATTTTTCATCATTGCTATCTTAGTAATTATTAGATTTACCTTGGAAATAACCATTAGTTACTTCAACAAGTTAAGTCTATTTAATAGCTAATGACATCATCAGGCATGCTTAACCTTATTAATTACCAAGCCGAATCCCCGGGCTATATAAATCATCCCTTAATCCTTGTCAAAACATCACAAGCTCAATATTTTTCAAGAATCATCCTTGAGATAAAATCCTCTTTCTCTCTCATAAACAAACATGAACTCCAACCCTTTAGCCAAGAAGATCTTACTGGCAGACTTTGAATCAATCTACCAGTATGAGGATCATGAGGTCAAGGAGATGTTCCTAGCCATCGAAAGGAGTGGGCTAAGAAGCTTCCTTGAGAACAGGTTCATCATCGACTACCTTGTAGTCGAAGAACTGTTCGAAACCGTAAAAGAGGTGCATCGAGAGATACTCGTTGCACAGGTTTACGGGCAAAAATTCCTTTTCAGCGAGACGGATTTCGCTGTATACTGCGGTTTACCCAACGAAGGGGTAACCGATCTAACCTACTCTCCGGTGACAATGGAAGAAATGTGTCGCTGTTTCTCTGGATCTGACATCCCGGTTAAGCCCTGGGGTGCTAAGAGTCAACTTTCTCACAAGTACCAGATTCTCTACGAGATTCTGGGAAAATCTGTCCTGTGCAGAGAGAAAAGTTACTATTACACTCAAAGGGTCTTCGAGATGATGATCGCTGTAACGGTTGGGACACCGGTCAACTGGTCCTGGATCATCTTCAGCAACCTGAAGAAGATGATTCTCTCCAACAAAACCGGATACGCTCCTCAGCTGAGCGGTTTCTGCGCAAGTCTGGAGATCCACTCCGGAGCCTTCGTCACTCTTCATCCTAGGCACGTGCTCACCAAAGAACGAGTACAAGAAATGATCGACCGGTGGGAAGCGATCAAGGCCAGAAGAATTCAAGCGGCTGAGGCTTCAACCGCTCAAACAGCTGAATCGTCAAATGTCTGAACTTGTCTTTCCTCTTTTCTTTCCTTTCCTTACAAAACCGGTACTTTTGATGTACTACCGGTTTTGCACTTCAATTAATGAAATAGATTTCTCTTCCTTCCAAATCAAAATCTACAACATTCAATGCGTCGTATCAAAAATATATCATTCTATTCTTGGAAACATAAATTATCAAAAAGCATGCCTGAATTGATTTGACAATACATGCCTTTATTCTCTTGGAAAATCACAAAATCATTAATAACTAAGCATAAACGGCTACATTTTCAAATCCTTGCATTAAATGCTATCACTCATTCCAGGCTATAAAAAGGGGTTCAACTTCCATTTTTCAAATCACGTCTTCAAGCCTTCCTCTCTCTCTAAGAATTCAAAAGCTTAAGAACTCTCCTAAGCCTTCTTCATTTTTTCATCACCATGTCTGCTGAATTAAGAAACACTCTTATTATCGATTTTGAGGATATTAAGGAAAGTGCCTACTATGAATGCATTTTTCAGCATGTCATAGACTCTGGTTTGAAAGGTTTTCTCAAGGGTTCGGACACCATCCTCGAAGAGGAGGTGTATGAATTCTTTAACAACGGTCACATTCTGGATGATGGCAGCATTCGCACCATCATCGACGGCCAATTCCTCCAGTTTACTGAGGAAGAATTCGCCACTTTCTTTCACCTTCCGACCGAAGGTTTTTCTGACTTCCCTACGCCATTCCTGCCGGTTAAGGAAGACTTCTTCCACATCTTCTCCTCCTCCAACGCTCCGATTAAGGACTTTGGGAAGAAAGAAGATCTCGCTCCTCACTACCAAGTCCTGCATGACTTGGTTCACAGGTCTATCATAGGCCGAATGCCCAACCAGAACTATTGCCGGGAAGCATTCGACATTATGATAGCAATCATTCGGAACTCCGACATCAACTGGGCCTCCTATCTCTTCAATAAGCTGAAGCAGCTTATGACCGGTAAAAGAGGACGGATCAGCTACGCTCCTCAGATTACCCGGTTTCTGATGTCCAAGCGTCGCAACCTTGGAACCGGTGTTCCAGTTGGACCGTCCAACACCTTCACCATGATCATGATGCACAGGTGGATTTCAAGGATTGAGAGACGATCACCTGAAAACACCCTTGAAAATTGGTATGAAAGGATGGTGGAAGGAGACTGGTTCACCAAAGATTAAAATCCCTCCTTCTCCTTACTTCTACTTTCCGGTTTCTGGTCATTTTGTTGTACGACCAGAACCGCTAATATGTTAATCTTTTCTCTTCCATTAATGAAATATTTCAATTCTTAAAGAGTCTCTGGTTTTCTCATTCAACATATTTCTTTCCGGTTCTCAAAATTAAAAATAAAAGTTAACCTAACAGCTTCCGGTTAACAAGATGTAAACAGAAACCGGAACTTCGAGCAAAAATGAAAATTTGAAAAATCTTAACCGCCCATGGTTTTACCTTTCAAAATTTACCGCCCATCGAATTTCCGCTTTTACCGCCGAAAGTTACGGCAGTAACTTTTGGAGGGAAAGTTGGCGCCAAAAACACCAAAATGACGGTTCATCTTCAAAACTGCCTGGAACCGCCATCTATATAAACTCAAATCAGCCCATTCAACACATGCGCTTTCTCTCTCTAAAAACTTCCAGAACTCCAAAGATCTCCTCTCTCCGATCATCATCAATCTTCATCCTTTTCCCTCAAAACTATCATGGATCTAGGCAAAGCTCCGTTTCAATGGATGTTGCAGGTTGACTTCGCAGACATCGACGAGCACGCTGACGACAAGAACAAGGCTGTTCTTCAACTCCTTCGAGAATCTGGGTTGGAGAAGTTCCTCTCTGGTCCGTTCACCATCTATCCGGCGGCGGTGACGGAGTTCTTAGCAACGGCAACACTGTTGAAGAGAAAGATCTCGGCTACTGTCAACGGGAAGGCAGTTCTTATAACTGAAGAAATTTTTGCGGAGGCTCTCGGTCTGCCCAACACAGGTTCAGACCTAAAATTCGACCTAACCGACGCAGAATCGAATGCTGCCCGGTTGGTTGTATCCCTTTCAGGTCAGGATCTGGTGCTCCACAACAGCCGGAAAATCAAGTTGAAACCAGAATACAAATGGTTGGTGACCATCATCTCCAAATCGCTCCAAGGAAAGGGAGGTAACTTTGATAATCTCACAAAGTTTAAGCTCAGAATGCTGTTGGCAATTGTTCGCAGCGATAAGGTAGACTGGGGATACGTATTATACGAAGAGTTCTGTCAAATGGTGATCAAGAAAGAAGGCCGGGTACAGGCCTATGCTATGCAAATTGTTAAAATTCTCGAGTTCCTTAATGTGGAACTAGGTGAAGGCGTACCGCTTCCGATTTCCAACATTCTTGACTCTGAGTCAGTGGCAGAAAAACCGGAGAAGACAATAAAACCTAAAACCTCAAAAACCAAGTCATCTAAGGGAGCCAGTTCATCGGTTCCAGTTGAAGAAGAGACAAGACAAAGGAAACCGTCAAGAAAAGCGGTTGAGGCAGAAGCCCCACCAGAACCGAAAAGGAGGAAGAAGGTATCAGCGAAGAAGAGCTCAAAGAAACCGGCCGACTCCGAGAAAACGCTCTCCTCGGACAATCCACCGGAAAGAACCGCAGATGTCTTCCAGCCCATCCCAATCAACACCGTTGTCCCAACTCCCATCCCATCCGATTCTCCAAAGCAAACCGAATATTCGGGGAGCAAGGAGAACAAATCAAACTCTAAGGAGGAGGCAGAGGGAAACATTCACTCTGCAACCTCCAAGTCTCCAAGCAAGCAAGCCGAAGAGGTATTAGCCGATGTGGGCTTGAATACCTCAGAAGCCATTCAGAATGTGGTCCAGGAGATCACAAAAGAAACCGAAGAAGACGACGTTTCTAGTCGTCGGAAGCCAGAAAATCAGGTTGAAATACCTGATCAAACGGAAATCCAACCGGTCGATGAGACGACCAAGTCAACAGAAACAGCACCTCCGGCTCAGGAGGGAAACATTGAAGAACGGGAACCTTCCGGTTCCGCAGGAGGCAAGACTGCTCCAGAAGGTCCCTCTCGAGTAGACAAAGGCAAAGGCATTCTTCTTGAAGAAACACCTGAAACCGGAACGGACACGTTGCAGATCGATGCTCAGAATGAAGCCACAACCGGGGACGAATATCAATACACCTTAGAGCAAGAAAATGAGCTATTTGATGAATTCATTCAAGATATGAACAAAGGTGCGAGTGACGCACTAGCTCCATACCTCCGGTGGGTGAAGCTTCGATGCGAGACCAAATTATCCGACATGCTTCCAGGTTTTAGTGGAAACAGGCAGTGGGACGCACTTGTCAAGCTAGAAGAGATGGCACTTGAGCTGGCCAACACCAATCTCATCCAACCGGCGTTTTCCAAAGCTCCGGTAATCCTTGAAAATGTTCGGCTGCAGGCAGTTGAGAATGCCTTTCAAGAAATTCAAGGAAAGACCCTAGAACCGATTGAGATGAAGATGGCAGAACGATTCCTTGGGGTACAAGAAAAACTTGTGGAGAGCTTCAACCGTCTTGATAAGAAATGGTGGGATACTTGCCAACGTCAATTCAACAATCCCGAATTATTTCAAAGTAAGCCTTTCTTTATCAATGGTGAAACATCCGGCACTTCTGAAAACCGGGAACAAGAAGCCTCTCAACCGGCTAAGGCTCTGGACATCGAGCAAATCAAGCAAGCAGTGGTGGAAACAGCTGATTCATGCCTTGGGAACTTTAAAGCAGTAACCGAAGAAAGAATCTCAGCGGCTGAAGATAAAATGGTAAACTCTCTACAAGCTATGATGGATACAACTATGCAATCAACAGTTCAAGCCATGATTACCGAGTCTGTCAAAGCTGCAACCGCTCCACTTTTGGACATGTTGCAAGCAATGGCAATCCAGATCGGTGAAATGTCAAAAGCTCAAGTCGGCTCAACCCAAACTCAAATCGAAAAGGATGCTGAAACCGCACGGAAACTACAAGAAGAAGAGATTGAAAGAGAACGGCTACAGAAGGAACTTGAAGATAAGGATCATGAGCTTGCTCAACAATGCAATGAAGAGGAGCAGGCAAACGTTCAGGAACCGGCACAGGGTCAATCGTCCCACTCCATGAGCACAAGAAACAAGAACAAGAAGAAACGGAGTGCCATTAAAAACGTAATGAAGCGGGCAGAATTGAAAATAGCCGAACCGGTTGCATTGAATGCGGAACCACTGGATGAGGAAGAAGAAGAAGATCCGGAGGAACTCAACAGACGAAGAAGAAGGACAACCGGAGAATCCACCGCAACTCCAAGCTGCAGACCTTTGACTGTTCCACCACGTCCACCGCCAAAACCAATTTGTGCCAACTTCAACCTTAGGAAAAAGGTCCCCGGCCATTCAAGTGTGTGGGCCGGTGTGGTGATAGATGCTGACAGACGTGCTAGAGAGCACAGAGCACGAATAGAAGAAGCAAGAAGACGTCTGGACAAAGAACTGGAAAAGGAGCAAGACAAGGGGGGATCATCCAAGCCTTAAACTCTATTTCCATAATTACTTTGAACAATTATGTTTTTACTGTGTTTCAGAACTCGGTTACTTTGATATTTGTTTGTTTCTCAAACATACTTTCTATGTTTCTCAAACATACAAGCTCACCTATTTCTCATATTCTTCAAAACATACACTTATCAAAAATCAAACACATGTTTTTTTAAACACGTTTCTCTCAAAACAAAATTCTTAAAACCGGCCACACATTACAATTTTTGAATATTTATTCTAAATAATCAAAAAGGGAGAAATTAATAGGAAAATTAAGTAGATTAATTTTAAAACCGGCCACACATTACAATTTTTGAATATTTATTCTAAATAATCAAAAAGGGAGAAATTGATAGAAAAATTAAGTAGATTAATTTTTGGAACCGGCTAGACAAACTAAACAGAAGTTAAACTTCATGTGCAGGTACTAAACAAACCGGAACCGGAAATCAGGTGTCAAGAACTGGTCGCTACCACTTCAAAGAAACCGGCTTCAAGTGATCAAGCCGAAAGATCACAGGAATCGGCATCTCTATCTCAAGCAACCGGTTAACCAAGAACAAAAGATTACACTCCAACCGGATCATAATGCACAAAGACACAGAAACCGGAAAGTACAGATCAAAAGTCAGAAGATTCAAAACTCAAGAGTGACGTACTGTGACGGAAGAAACGTGTCTCAAAAGAATAAAAGAAGATCAGATCCGATCAGAAGCATGGGAGGAAAGCAATGATGCCTTGGTGATCCGATGCTGACGACCGGAAGCGGATGTTCAACACGTGTATCAATCTGAAAACCGGCTATGTCATCATTTGTTCAGAGTCACCTGCATGAATGCCAGGTGTTGAGGAAGTTGAAGCGTGCAAGCAACCCTTCTGCAAACAGGCGTGATGACGATCAACCAATCCAGAAGAGAGAGAAGAAAGTAGCCGTTAGCCACTTTCAGCTATAAAAGGAAGATCAATCGTCTTCATTCAATGAAGTTCGGGACTTGTAGTTGTGAGCATCATAAATTCAAAAAGTCATAAAGCATTAAATTCTAGAGAGATAAAGTTCTATATTCTAAAGTCGGTTTGCCTAAAACCGGAAGTCACTTGTGTGATATTGTGTTGAGTTGTTGTATTACATCAAAAGTGTGAGTTTGGTGTAACCGGCGAGTAGCGAAGTTGGGCTCGACCGGAAGTGTAAACTGTAACTCTAAAGAGTTAGTGGAGATCCTTCTCATAACCTGAGAAGAAGGGGTGACGTAGGAGGGTTTGCTCCGAACATCCATAAACAAATTTCCTGTCTTGTGTTCTTTCATTTCGCTTTCATTTCCCGCTGTCTTACCGTAAACCGCAAACCAATCATACTTCCAAAACCGGTCACTCACTTTCATTAAACATTTTCCTTCTTAAACATCATCTAAAGTCGCAAACGTTGCTTCAACCTGAAACAGACACTTCCGCCCTTGAACACCGGTTCAAGAGTCTGTGACAGGTTGTGCAGTGCTGAGAACGGTTTTAGTCTCTAACCGGACTATCACCAAGTTGTGTGTGTGTTGTAAGCGGCCACCCTTACCGAAACCGGAAAACACCCCGGTCCTCCAAGGGCGTCCCCGATCCTAACAAGTTCAAATCATACTGGAAAACAATGAAGCACAACTCTGGACATTCTACAGGTATTCCACATAACCTTGATACTAAAGTATTAAATTACAGCATGAGTTTAAATGATTTTGAAAATAATAAGGAGACATTAGTGTGGATTATAGATTCTAGAGCTAGTAATCATATATGTCATGATAAGACTAGAATGACAAATCTAGAAATACTAAAGGAACCAGTTAAATTGTTCCTACCAGATGGTTCAATTAAAAATTCATATAGGAATGGTACAGATAAAACCTAACCTAATCATAAAACAGGTATTATATGCTTCAGATTTCAAATATAATCTGTTGTCTGTTTCTAGATTATTAAAAGATAACAAAATTAAATGCATATTTCTTGAAAACCAATGTTTGATGCAGGATACTAAAGAAGGAGTAACCATTGCAATTGGAAAAGAAAGCAACAACTTATTTCTTTTATATTGCAATCCAATTGAAACTAGTCTTTTGTTAAATAAAGGCATGTTGACCAAACCATATGATTCTGCAAACAATTCTAGTGTTCAAGTTTCTAATTCTAGTCAGTGTTCTAAATGGCGGTCGAGGCGACCGCTTAGGCGGCGCCTAGGCGGTAGGCGGTCTAACATCGCTCCGCCTATACATGAGGCGGTCAGATTATATAATTATTTATTATTTTTAATTAATTAATTACTAATACTAATATATATATATATATATATATATTTAATAAAAAATTCTTTATCACTCACTATTTATTTAAATTTTGAAATGATCATCTACATCTTCTTCGATCATCTAATCATTTATCTCTTCTCATCTATCTTTTCTTCCGCTCGTATACATACTTATTTTTGTTAAATGTTATTATATTAGAGAATATTAATTTGACTTTTTAGTAAAATGATAATTATAGAACATCTTTATTATATTTATATTCAACTTCTTAGGCACCGCCTAAGCACCGCCTAGGCACCCGAGACAGTAGGCAGTCACTTACCGCTCCGCCACCGCCTACCGCCGTTTAAAACACTGATTCTAGTACTGTCTGTAATAACGATGGTGGTATAAGACGATTTGAAACTTCAATTTTAGGTGAAATCTTACCTAAAAATGTTGATTTATTACATGCTAGAATAGGTCACCCATCTGAAATTGTGATGAAGTTATTGATTGGAAATAAACATATAGGATTATCACACTGTGAATCATGTGAAATGGCAAAGATGCACAGACAACCTTTTCAAATTAGTTCAAGCAGAAAACAAAACCCTTTTGAACTAATACACATTGACCTATGAGGACCATACAAAGAAGTATGTATCATAAATACACCCTATATGTTAACTATAGTAGATGATTATTCAAAATCAACATGGACATACATGTTGTTTGATAAGACAACAGTTTGTGAAAAAATTAAAACATTTCTCAATTATGTGCAAACACAATTTGAGAGAAGTGTAAAAATTATCAGATCCGATAATGGATCTGAATTTGTAAATAAATCATGTTCTAACATGTTTCATGACTTAGGAATCATACACCAAAGAACATGTAGTTATACACCACAACAGAATGGCATAGTTAAAAGGAAACACAAACATTTGGCAGAAGTAGCAAGAGCCTTAATGTTTTACTCAAACACACCTAGAAAATATTGGCTATTCTCATTATTAACAGCAACATATTTGATAAATAGGTTGCCTTCAAAAACTTTAGATTGGAAATCTCCATTTGAAATGCTATACAAAACTAAACCTAATTACATAAACTTAAGAGTCTTTGGCACCTTATGTTATGCTTCAAACTTATCTCCACATAAAACTAAATTTGACCCAAGAGCAAGAAAATGTATATTTGTGGGATATCCACAAAACCAAAAAGGATACACTTTGATAAAACTCGAAACAGAAGAAATGTTCGTTTCAAGGGATGTTAAATTCTATGAAAACATTTTCCCCTTTAAAGATGACATAATTAAAAATAAGGATGATGAAATAAACATTAATCCTTAAAATGGAAATGAATATGATGATGAACAAATTCATCATGAAACAGATGAAGAAGACTTCATCCCCAATACAATAGAAACACAACATGAAACTCAAAATGCTCAAGAATCTGAAATAAACACAAACAGTCAAGAAATCATACCTCAAACAAGAAAAAGTGGGAGAAACACATGCACACCAAGATGGATGAATGATTATGTGGGAAATAGTTCAACTAAACCTATAGTCATTAATAAACATACACCACTCACATACCCATTTCAAACCAAAACAAAAGACAATGAATATATTAACTTCCTTTCAAATATCAGTACACATAAAGAACCAAATAATTATAAAGAAGCATGTCTTCATCCTGAATGGAATGAGGCGATGAAAAAGGAGCTAGAAGCCCTAGAAATTAATAATACATGGATTCTAACAGAATTGCCAAAAGGAAAAAAGGCACTGGGATGTGAATGGATATACAAAACCAAAATACATCCAAATGGATCAATAGAAAAATATAAAGCCATATTAGTGGCAAAAGAATATCATCAAATTGATGGAGTTGATTTCAATGAAAGCTACGCACCTGTAGCAAAAGTAGTGTCTATACGAATTTTAATAGCCATAGCAAGTTACAAAAATTAGAAACTTGATCATATAGACATAAATAATGCCTTCTTACATGGAAACCTAGAAGAAGATGTTTATATGACACCTCCCTTAGGTTATGAAAAGGCAAAATCAAATCAAGTATGTAAACTGAAAAAAGTATATATGGATTAAAACAATCTGGAAGACAATGGAATATCGAAATCTCAAAAACTCTTATTGAAAAAGATTACAAACAATCTGCAAATGATCATTGTCTATTTATAAAAACAAATGGGAACAAAATCACTACACTACTAGTATATGTAGATGATATACTAATAGCTGGAAACGATGAAATAGAAATAGAAAACACCAAACAAATATTAAATGCAAAATTCTCAATAAAAGACCTAGGAAATGCTAAATATTTCTTAGGCATTGAGATAACAAGGAATTCAAAAGGAATATACCTTAATCAAAAAAAATATGTTCTAGACATTGTACACAATATGGGACTTATGAACTACAAAACATCAAACACTTCAATGCAGAAAGGTTTCAAAACAGAACCTAAAGAAGAAGATGAACTAATTGACCCTGAACCCTATAGAAGACTAATTGGAAAACTATTATACCTTAATATAACTAGACGTTATATCTGTGTACAACAACTTTCGCAATATATGCTAAAACCAACAAAATCACACATGGAAGCAGCAATACAAATAGTCAAATACTTAAAAGGAAATCCTTCATTAGGAATTTTCTATAAGTCAAATCAAGAAATATGAGTTGAAGCATGGACATCATGCACAATAAGTCGTAAATCTGTAACTGGATTTTGTGTTTTTTTAGGAAATTCACCAATTTCTTGGAAAACAAAGAAACAGAGCACTGTTTCAAGATCGTCTACAGAAGCAGAATACAGAAGTCTAGCAAATACAGTATGTGAGTTACAATGGATAACTTATATATTAAAAGACTTCAACATAAAATTAAATTTACCAATTCCACTTTGGTGTGACAATCAAAGTGCTATTCATATAACAAAAAAATCCAATATTTCATGAAAGGACTAAACATTTAGATATTGATTGTCACATAGCTCGAAATCAATACAAAAGTGGTTTCATCATTCTAGACTACATTTCAACAAAAAAATAGGTCGCAGATATTTTCACGAAAGTAGTCGAAGGAAGTCATTTAGCCGAGCTAAAGACAAGACTAAATCTGCAAGATTTTCATCTTGAGGAGGGGATGTAAGAAGATTAATTAGATGTTAGTTTAGTATGATTAAGAAGTTATAGATAAAATTGTAATTAAATAAAAGTCCGAGGACTTGATTGTAATTGTTAATTTACTTATAACCCTAATTCCAGTTAATAGAAAATCAATTTTTCCCAAATTTCTTTCTCTCATCTTGCTCTCAATCTCTTCTCTCTCAAACCTCAATTCCGCACATGGGGTTAGTCTGTCCCGTTAGTTGATCGGGTGTGGATGCTCGCACGCTTAATCCGTTGTAACGAGTGTCTGGCGCGTTCTGGGCTGTTGGATGAGATTTGGGCTCTCATCTGATGGTCTAAAATCCTACTGCAAAGATTAAAAATAATTTTAGCTGCATAGGATTATCATATTTTATTTTTATTTAGAAGGTTATTAAAAAACGATTTTTAATCCCTTTTAAATCCATTTTTTCACCAAAAATTTCACAAAATATATTTCTGGATCATAATAATAATTATGATAATAATTTATTTATTTTTTGGTATTTTTGGTATTTTGGGGTATTTTATTTAATTGTTTTAAGTCATGAATTAAACATAATTCATGATTAAATCCCAATTAAATATTTTTGTTAGATATGAAATAGTTTTGATAAAACTAAGTTCAATTTGAAATTATATATAATTGTTAAGTTATAGAAAGTATATTAATATATTTAAAGATAACAACAAGGTATTGTAATACAATGGTTAGTACTCCCGTCTGTCACACGGGTGACCAGGGTTTTGCAAGGGCGTGTCTAGACGGTTATTTGATTTCGGCAGTCTGGAAAGCGCTTTCGGCATTTCAGATATCGGTTTCCCAGACTTTTCTATTTTGGAAAGCGCTTCCGGTTTTCCAGATTTCGGCTTCTTGGAGAGGCGCTCCAGTATTAAATTATTTCGGCATTTAATTGAGCATTCGTTATGATCAGTCTGACAAAGCAGCGCTTTCACCAATTTGGGATGGGCAGTCTGACACAGTAGCAGAAATAGACATAAAGAAAATGTTGTATACCAAGATTATTCAAATCCTCCGTAATGAACGCTCATAGTACAACAGGCTCTATTAATGATTTTTTTGCTCAATATCATAAAAGTACATACAAGATCAAAAGAGGATCCTCTCTGATGTACTTTCCTGGAACTCAACTAATCAAATTAGGACTGATGTCCTCTGAAGTAGATATATCCGTTGGTGAAGCAAATTATGTCCGTTGTAGTTTGCTTACTTAAGAAGACATTGGGCCGGCCCTGAGAATTTTGTGCCCTATGCAAATTTAAATTTTGGGCCCCCTAAAATAGTAAAAAAAATAAAAAATTAATTTTAATTAATAAAATAAAATATAAATAATTAATATATTATAATACGAGACTAAAAAGGAGATAAAAAAGTTATTTTTATAATATATATTTAATATTAAAGGAGAAAAAAGAGGAAAAAATAATATTATTAATATAATATTATTAAATATAAAAAAATGGGGGCCCTATAAAAGTGGGGGCCATATGCAACTGCATTGGTTGCCTTACTCTAGGGCCGACCCCTTGTATAAATTTGTGGTTCCCCTACACAAATGCGTGTGTGAACTTGTGGTTGATTGAAAAAGTCAAAAATATTTGTACAAATTACTTGAAGGGATGTCTATAATGAGGTAACAAAGTTTATTTTGATGGAATATTAGTTGTTTTTAAATTAAAATTTAAAATATATTTTATTTTGTGTTAGTCACGAAATTAGTAATATGAGAGTTCGATTGGGGAATATCGAAAGTAAGGTTCGATTGGGGAATATCGAAAGTAAGGTTAAGATCAATACAAAATGATCGAAGTGAAGCCTAATGAGAGATCAATTAGAGAATGCTTAAAGTGATGTTACAATATTAGTAAGTTATAAATTTATTTTGGTAGAATATTAGTTTTTTTTAAATTAAAAATTGAACTATATTTTTATTTAACCATTAACAATATTATCTTTGAAAGATAAGATATTAAAGTATATGTGAGTCAGAATTTGCGGGATAGGGGAATTATGGTTCGAATTGAGAGAGTAAGTGTTAGTCATGAGATTAATAATACAAGAGGTATATTGGAGAATGCCAAAAGTAAGGATAAGATCGGTACAAAATGCTTCAAAGTAAAATCTAATGATAGATAATTAGAGATTGTTTAAAATTTAAAGTGATGTCACAAATAAGTCCAAGTTTATTTTGATATATTATTAGGTTTTTTTAAAATTAAAATTTTAACTATATTTTTGTTTAATCATATTATTACTATTATTTTTTTATAAAATGATAAAATATTTTATAATAAAAAATTATTAATTAATTAATTAAATTATTTCAACAATCTCAAGTGGTCTAGCGGTAGGGATAGCAATGGGGCGGGTTCGGGGCGGGGAATGCATTTATCATCCCCGTCCCATTTTTATTTTGGGGATTTTTTTAATACCATCCCCGTCCCGTTCGATTTTGTTCGGTTTAGGGAAATTCCGGCGGGACACCATTAATAAATTATTTTTTAAAACAATAAAAAATTATAAAATAATATTATATAAACGGATTTTTTAATATAATATATATATTAATATATTGAAATTTTATATTATTATAAAAATATAAACTTACAACATTTATAAAATATAGTAAAGAAATAAATATATTGGTGATTTGATATATTTAATTATGATTTATATTGTTCGGGGCATAATCGAGGTGAGATTAGGACGGGGGACACAAATACCATCCTCGCCCCATTCGGTTTCGGGGGAAAATTGTCCCAAACGGGGTAATTCAGTTTTGTTTTTGCACTTGCCATATTTTTTCACATTTTATAAGAGTTTCTCTCTCTTATGATAATTACTTCTCCATAATTACTAATTTATCTCTTTTATCATAATTATTAATTTATTACCTCTACATAGTCATTCACAATTAATTTCTCTTTCCTAATTTATTTATTTTAATTATTTTCTCTCTTTTAATATATATATATATATATATATATATATATATATATAAATTTCTTTCCTAATATATATATTTCTCTACCTTAATTTAATTATTAAGTATTTTTTTCTCTCTTTTACTATATAGATAATTATATTTTTTTCACACTTATAATATTATAAAATATTTTTTATCAATAATTTTTATATTAAAATATATAATATTACATAATATATTTATTTTATATATAATAATAACAATATATATAATAATGCTTAATGGATAAATATGGAGGTTTAATACACAAACTCATCATATATATGATTTCTATCTCATTTTATAATTTCTTTCTCTTAATTAACTCTTAAAAATTACTCTAATTTTTAAATTAATTTCATAATTTTATTTTTTAGATTTCTCTCTCCTTTCATAATTTATCTTTTTAATTAACTCCTAATATTACACTCTCTTGACTCTCTAAATTAAAATTTTATTTTATTTTCTCTCTTATCATAATATATAAAAACTTATATATATATATATATATTTATATATATATATATATATATATATATATATATATTATAATATATATAATTTTATACCTTATATAATTAATTAATTTTCTTTAATTCATTATATCTTTTATCTATTATTCCATTCTTTTAACCATTTTTATTAATTTAATATAATTATATATTAGATTTAAATATTTATTTTTATATATTCTCTTCATATTTATTATTTATACAATTAATAAATCTTCTTTTATTCATTATATATTTTATATAATATTCATTAACAATGATTAAATATATATACATTATATATAATTTTTATCTCATTTCATAATTTCTCTCTCTTAATGCATACTTGATGTGTTGGCATATGTGAGTTCCTACGGTAAATGCTTGTATAAATTTGCGGTTTCCCTACACAAATGCGTGTGTGAACTTGTGGTTGATTAGAAAAGTCAAAAATATTTGTACAAATTACTCGAAGGGATGTCTATAATGAGGTAACAAAGTTTATTTTGATGGAATATTAGTTGTTTTTAAATTAAAATTTAAAATATATTTTATTTTGTGTTAGTCACGAAATTAGTAATATGAGAGTTCGATTGGGAAATACCGAAAGTAAGGTTAAGATCAATACAAAATGATCGAAGTGAAGCCTAATGAGAGATCAATTAGAGAATGCTTAAAGCGATGTTACAAAATTAGTAAGTTATAAATTTATTTTGGTAGAATATTAGTTTTTTTTTAAATTAAAAATTGAACTATATTTTTATTTAACCATTAACAATATTATCTTTGAAAGATAAGATATTAAAGTATGTGTGAGTCAGAATTTGTGGGATATGGGAATTATGGTTCGAATTGAGAGAGTAAGTGTTAGTCATGAGATTAATAATACAAAAGATATATTGGAGAATGCCAAAAGTAAGGATAAGATCGGTACAAGATGCTTCAAAGTAAAATCTAATGATAGATAATTAGAGATTGTTTAAAATTTAAAGTGATGTCACAAATAAGTCGAAGTTTATTTTGATATATTATTAGGTTTTTTTAAAATTAAAATTTTAACTATATTTTTGTTTAATCATATTATTATTATTATTATTTTTTATAAAATGATAAGATATTTTATAATAAAAAATTATTAATTAATTAATTAAATTATTTCAACAATCTCAAGTGGTCTAGCGGTAGGGATAGCAATGGGACAGTTCGGGGCGGGGAATGTATTTACCATCCCCGCCCTATTTTTATTTTGGGGATTTTTTTAATACCATCCCCGCGCCGTTTGGTTTTGTTCGGTTTCGGGGAATCCCCGCGGGACACTATTAATAAATTATTTTTTAAAACAATAAAAAATTATAAAATAATATTATATAAACGGATTTTTTAATATAATATATATATTAATATATTGAAATTTTATATTATTATAAAAAAATAAACTTACAACATTTATAAAATATAGTAAAGAAATAAATATATTGGTGATTTGATATATTTAATTATGATTTATATTGTTTGGGGCATAATCGGGGTGAGATCGGGACGGGGGACACAAATACCATCCCCGCCCCATCACCGTTCGGTTTCGGGGGAAAATTGTCCCAAACGGGGCAATTCAGTTTTGTTTTTGCAGGGCAGTTTCAAATTGTCATCCTTATCTAGCGGTTAAAATGTTCACATTTTATGCTTGAGACTAGGGTTCAAATCTCAAAACAAGCAAATTCAGAATTTCAATATTGCATTATTGACTATAATATATGGTGATGCAAATTTTAAACAAAGGATACGAGGCATCTGAAAGTATGAGGTTGGAATTACTGGTTTGTTTTACGAGCATTTGACAGTGTGAGGTCACGATATGAAGGTCGGGTGGTGGATGGTTTGTCAAGTGTGAGGTCAGAATTATTGGTTGGATTGGCAAACAGTTGAAAGTGTGAGGTCACGCGATGGTGTTCGGGTGGTAGGTGGTTTTTCAAGTGTGAGGTCGGAATTAGTTATTAGTTTGGCAAACATTTGAAAGCGTGAGGTCACGAGATGGAGGTCGGGTGGTGGATGGTTTATCGAGTGTGAGGTCGGAATTAGTGGTTGGTTTGCAGAGCATTTGAAAGTGTGAAGTCACAAGATGGAAGTCGAGTGGGATTAGTGGTTTGTCGAGTGTGAGGTCGGAATTAAGATTGGTGGTTGTATTTGACGAAAGATAAGAGATGTATTAATTTTAAATTAATTAGATTTGAATAGATAAATAATATTTTAAATATATTCTTATATGTATAAATGCAAGGATCAATGCTAGTTTTTTATAATTATACTTGATTATATATAAGTATTTATTTTAAATTAAACCTATTTAATTCGTTATTATGGTGTTTTTTCTGTGTTAAATCATTACAGACTCCGTTGTACCCTAGAAAACAGACACCAGCGAAACTCTCTAACACAAATAGAAAACGGTGAAACTGTTTTAATAGAATTGTGATTTTCATAAGTTTCGGAGCAAACATGAAAATTTTTCTTTGTTTTATTTAATAATTTTTCTATTTTTTCTTTGTTATTATGATGTATTTATTAGTATTTTAGACCTTTACTTTTATATATTTTATTATTTAGTCTCTTTGTTGGCTTATAAATAAGTCTTTTATTGTTTTCTATTTCAATATATTCAATGTATAATAAAACCCTAGTTTCTCTTTTCTCTGTTTTCTATCATGGTATCAGAGCCACCATTCATTTATAGGGCTTGATTTGTTGGGATCGAGGGTTTTTTGCAACGATTCTTATGCTTCTACACCGAAGGATTAATCTGTTACGGTATGTCTCTTGTTTTGCTTCTGCACTGATTGATTGCAGCTCCTAGGGTTTGTTTGTTGGCTTGTGAATTGGGGATTTTGTTTGTTTGGTTCCTTTGTTGCTTGGATCTCATTTGCTTGTTCATTATGGCTGTTCGTAAAGACGATTCTCTTCAGTCTATTAGTGTACAGTTGGATGGGAAAAATTATTCGTATTGGAGCTATGTGATGAAAATTTTTTTGAAGGGAAAATCGATGTGGGGTTATGTTACGGGTACGAAAATGCCACCTACCGATAAGGCTGCAGAGACTTATGCAACAATGCTCGATGTTTGGGAGGCCGATAACTCGAAGATCATCACGTGGATAAACAATTCTGTCACACATTCGATTGGGGTTCAGTTGGCAAAGTACGATACATCCAAGCACGTTTGGGACCATCTTGCTCGTCTTTATACACAGTCTAATTTTGCCCGACAATTTCAGTTGGAAACGGACATTCGTGCACTCAAGCAGAAGGATTTGTGTATCCAAGATTTTTATTCCGCCATGTCTGATTTGTGGGATTAGTTGGCTCTTACCGAGTCTGAGGAGTTACGGGTATTGGCACCTTACATCACACATCGAGAGCAACAACGCTTAGTTCAATTTTTGGTTGCTCTTCGATCTGATTTTGAGACTTTGCGTGGATCAATCTTGCATCGGAACTCTTTGCCTTCAGTTGATTCGGTTGTCCATGAGTTGATAGCTGAGGAGATACGAATCAAGACTTGACTTGACAAAGAGCATAACCCAACATCTACTTCATTCGTTCTTGCAACTCCACATAATCCCTCTAGTAATCATCCGAATCGATTGAACTCACGAGTGGCTATGGATGAATGTGCTTTCTGTAAGAAGAAGGGTCACTGGAAAGGCCAATGTCCTTTGTTAATCAATAAAGGTAAACAACCGCACCAACAACAACAATCGCAACCACAACAACAATCACAAAGACGCCCTCCACAATCATCATCTCATTTGCCCCCATGGAAACTTACAAGTCAAGCATTCCAAGCTAGTAGTGTATTGACTCCACCTCTTATAGATCCATCGATGATTGAGCAGTTCCAAAGGTTTCTCGCTTCGCAACCTCATGCCATGTCAGCGTCTTCTCATGTCGGTTTGTCTTCTTCCAATACCTCTGCTCCTTCAGGTATATATTCTTCTGTTTGGGTTCTAGACTCTGGGGCCTCTCATCATATGTCTCCTGAATTGTCTTCTTTTGATTCTTTGTCACCAAACTCGTCTATCTCGGTTGCAACAGCTGATGGTACCCATATGCCATTAGTAGGAGTCGGTTCTATTAATACACACAATTTAACTCTTTCAGATGTCTATTATATTCCAAGTCTTACCTTAAATCTTGTCTCGGTTAGTCAATTGTGTGACTTGGGATATTCCGTCTTCTTTTCTAATTCCACTTGTTATGTGCAGGATCCACATTCTCAGAAGCTGATTGGGACAGGCCATAGGAGAGGAGGATTATATGTGTTGGATGAACTTGAAGTACCAAAAATAGCTACTAGTGCTGCTTCTACTATGGATTTGACATCTTTTCATTTGAGTCGCTCTTCTTCTACCTTTTATTTATGGCATTCTTGTTTAGGACATATTTCGGGATCCCGTTTAAAATTTTTGGCTTCTACTAGAGTTTTAGGTGATTTGAAAACTGATGATGTTTCTGATTGTAATGGTTGTAAACTTGCTAAGTTTTCGGCTTTGCCTTTTAAAACAAGTTTATCTTTATCTTTTGCTCCATTTGATCTAATTCATTCTGATGTGTGGGGACCTTTTCCTTTACCTACAAAAGGGGGTTCCCGCTATTATGTTTCGTTTATTGATGATTGTACTCGTTATACTTGGGTTTTTCTTATGAAATGTCGTTCTGAATTTTTAGGTATATTTCATACTTTTAGAGCTCTTGTCAAAACTCAGTATTCGTTTGTCATTAAATGTTTTCGTTGTGATTTGGGTGGGGAATACACCTCTAATGATTTCTCTAGGTTACTTGCTTCTGACGGAACTCTTTATCAGAGTTCTTGTTCAGACACCCCTCAACAAAATGGCGTTGTAGAAAGAAAACATCGACATATTGTTGAAACAGCTCGCTCTCTCTTATTGTCTGCCAATGTTCCTAGTGTCTTTTGGGGTGAAGCCATCCTCACTGCTGTACATCTTATTAATATGATTCCAACATCTCACAACTCAGGTTTGTCACCGTTTGAAAAGCTTCAAGGATATGCTCCTGCTTATTCCTCATTACGTGTCTTTGGTTCCGCTTGTTTTGTATTACGTCCACACGTTGAGCGTAGCAAATTGACTTCACGATCTGTAATGTGTGTTTTTTGGGGTACGGGATAGGACAGAAAGGTTATCGTTGTTTTGATCCCGTTAGTCAAAAATTATATGTCTCCCGTCATGTTTCGTTTCTTGAGCATATTCCATTTTTTTTCATTCCTATAAATTCTCATGATATGACTCACCTAGACTTTGTTAGAATTGATCCTTTTATGGTTGATGATGAGGTGACACCTCCTACTACAGATTCTAGTACTATAGAGGTGACACCTCCTACTACAGACTCTAGTACTGCAGTTCCTGACACATATCTTCCTCCCTCCATAGTCTCTCAATCTCCTCCCGATTATGTGGATCCTCCACCTCGTCAGTCAACCCGTATACGTAAGTCAACCAAATTTCCTGATTTTTCTTATTCGTGTTACTCTACATCTTTTGCTTCCTTTTTAGCATCTATTCATTGTTTGTATGAGCCATCGTCCTATCGAGAAGCTGTTATTGATCCTCTTTGGCAGTTTGTTATGGCTGAGGAACTTGCAGCACTACATCAAACACATACATGGGATTTGGTTTCTTTACCATCAGGAAAACGACCTATTGGTTCTCGATGGGTATACAAAATCAAAACCAAATCTGATGGGTCTATTGAGAGATATAAAGCCCGAGTCGTTGCGAGGGGTTTTTCTCAGGAATATGGCATGGATTACGAGGAAACTTTTGCCCCAGTTGCGAAAATGACAACAGTTCGCACTCTTATTGTCGTTGCTTCCGTTCGTAAGTGGAATATAACTCAGATGGATGTTAAGAATGCTTTCCTCAATGGAGATCTTCAAGAAGAGGTTTTTATGGTTTCTCCACCTGGGGTCCCTCACAAACCTGGTGAAGTTTGTAAGCTCCGGAAAGCTCTCTATGGGCTTAAACAAGCACCACGTGCTTGGTTTGATAAATTTTCTTCTGTGATCACTTCAATAGGATTTCATCGTAGTCATCATGATTCGGCATTGTTCATCAAGTGTACAGATCGAGGCCGTATTCTTCTATCTTTATACGTTGATGATATGATTATTACAGGTGATGATATTGACGGGATTGGGCTCTTGAAATCCGAGTTGGCTCGTTGTTTTGCGATGAAAGATTTGAGGATGTTACGTTATTTCCTTGGGATTGAGGTTGCTTCATCTCCAAAGGGATATATTTTATCTCAGTCAAAATATATAGGTGATATATTTGATCGTGCTCGTCTTACTGATAATAAGATTGTGGATACTCCAATTGAAACCAATGCTCGATATTCTCTAACCGATGGCTCACCTTTGCCAGATCCAGCCTTGTATCGTACTATTGTTGGCAGCTTGGTTTACCTCACCATCACCCGTCCTGATATTGCTCATGCTATACACATTGTTAGTCAGTTTGTTACTGCGCCTACTACAGTTCATTGGAGTGATGTCCTTCGTATTCTCCGGTATCTTCGGGGAACTCAGTTTCAGAGTCTTCTCCTTTCTTCCTCTTCTTCCTTGGATCTTCGAGCGTTCTCTGATGTTGATTGGGCTGGTGATCCCTCCGATCGAAAGTCCACCACAGGGTTTTGTATCTTTCTTGGTGATTCTTTGATTTCATGGAAGAGCAAGAAACAAGATGTGATCTCTAGATCTTCCACGGAAGCTGAGTATCGTGCTATGGCCTCTACGACCTGTGAGACTGTTTGGTTACGATGGTTACTTGCCGACATGGGAGTCTTTCTTCATGAGCCTACTCCGTTGTTCTGTGATAATAAGAGTGCCATCCAGATTGCTCGTAATTCGGTGTTCCATGAGAGGACGAAACACATTGAGATTGATTGTCATGTTGTTCGACATCACTTTGCAATCGGTACCATCACATTGCCATTTGTTTCTTCCTCTGTGCAGATCGCCGACTTGTTCACCAAAGCTCTATCCTCTTCTCGTTTTCGTTTTTTTTTGTTACCAAACTCTCAATGCTCATTGCTGCTGCATCATGAGTTTGACGGGGGATATTAGTATTTTAGACCTTTACTTTTATATATTTTATTATTTAGTCTCTTTGTTTGTTTATAAATAAGTCTTTTATTGTTTTCTATTTCAATATATTCAATGTATAATAAAACCCTAGTTTCTCTTTTCTCTGTTTTCTATCATATGTAATTGTTATTATATAAGATTATCAATTATCCATCAAAATTTTAAATCAACTCAATTTAGACTAGTTGAAACCGGTCTAAAATACCATCTAACTATTTAAAATCCAAATAGTTTTGCTGTCAATAACATTTCATATTCACGAATTATTTTTATATATATTATTTGATATAATTTATCTCCTCAAAATTCCCACGGGAGAAAAAGTTTTTTATTTTGATAATTAAAGATTGAGCCCAGGATTGAATATTTGGGCCTACCTTCTCTACTTTAATTAAGGCCTAAGCCCAACCCTTCCTTCCATTGCTTATTGGATATTTGGGCTGCACTCTTTATAGTTTAATTAAGGTTATAAGGTTACCCTTTCCTTATTTTCATTTAGATAGTTGGATAACGTGGTTAAAATCAAGAATTTATGTAAAATTGCTATTTAATTATAAATTTGTAAAATTTAGAGCTATTCTTGAAATTGTAAGAGTTTAATTTAAAAAATATAAAGTTATATATTATTATAAAGTATATATAATTGAGTATTTTATACGTAGCTAATTTGAAAAAAAAATATATATATTTAAATATAAAATTAATTAAAAAATTATACTTACAAAATTAATTTGAATAAATAATAATTTTATTTTTTAATTTTTAAATATAAATTTGTTTTTTAAACGTAAAATCATAGAATCAAAATTATTTATAAACTCGTAAAATCTTATTATCGTAAATTTAAAATGGTAAGAATTTACATATTTAAGAGTTTACCTATTTAAGAGTTTACTTAAAATCAGACTCGTTAACCTTATGTGAAATCGTAAAATCGTAGGATTTTTAAGAGTCAACTCGAGACTTAAAATTAGACTTGTTAACTTTATTTTTTCTCTAGTTTAATTAAGTCTAAGGGTCTATCTCAATACTGTTAAAACCTAAAGTTAATTTTTAAAATTTTACGATATTACGATGTCACATAAAGTTGATGAGTCTGATTTTAATAACTAGTTAAACTCTTATAATTTTAAATTTACGATAAAAAGATTTTACGAGTTTAAATAATTTCGATTTTACGATTTTACATTAAAAAAACAAATTTATATTTAAAAAATAAAGTTATTATTTATTCAAATAAATTAATTAATTTATTTAAAAAAAAATTAATATATTTTTTTATAATTTTATTATTACTTATTATTATTTTCTAATTAATTTTAAATTTAAATATACAAAAATTTTAAATTGGCTAAGTATTAAATACTTAATTATGCATAAATAATCATAATAATAATATATAACTATTATTTTTCAAATTAAATTTTTACGATTTTATATAAACTTTAGATTTTTCGAGTTTACAACTAAACAACGATTTTACATAAATTCTCAATTTTGACGGTATTGGTCCACTCTTCTTTCTTTCCATTTGCTCATTGGATAATCGACCTCTCATCTCGAGAATTACTTTCACTTCGTCAAAATAACTCATCTCCTAACATATTTTACAATATATAACCCGACCTTCTTTATCCTCAATTTGGCTAATCATTCATCTCATTCCACATTTATCCATCTCAATAATCGACATCTTATTTGTGACATTACATTTTCACTTCGGTTAAATCAACCATCTCCAACATCATCAACCTCTTTTACTCTTCACTTTGGTCACCAATCCCTCAACCGACCTCTTATCTCGTGACTCATCTCCTCATATATTTTAAAATATACAACCTCACTTTTTTAATCCACATTTTGGATAATTAACCATCTCATTCCACATTTATCCACACCCTAATAACCTCTCATATTGTGTGACCAAACAAAATTGGTCAAATCACGACCCTCACTTCAATTGACCAACTCATCTCATTTTACATTTATTCACCATAATCGGATATAAACTAAAATAATGGGATCTAATATGAAATTAAGTTTATGACTTATGAGTGTATTTGTTATGAATATAAAGTGAGGATACTTAAATGATATTTCTAATTTTATGAAGGGGATAAATTAAAAATGACCAAACTATAATAACTAACATAATGTTGGTTATTTTATAAAGGTAATGGTCCTCATTTGAAGTACGAACAATTCTTCTTTGCGTCCCATCAACATCAACAGAGAGAAAAAAATCATTGACGTACTTATCACATTGGAAGAATCATTCTATAAGGAAAGTCTAAAGAAATAGATGATTAAAGATATTTTCTATTACAAGGAAGATAAGATTTATGATGACAAATTAAGGTACGATTCCGTAGCATTAAGATTTAATTTCTCACAATTTAAATTATGATCTAATGTCAATTGTCACCTTTAACAAATTAATTTAACAAACTAACCGTTATCAAGCACGTTGGTAGTGTTTCCACCCATGGGTCATGTGTTATTTGCAACGGATCTAAGGGAATTGTTTTTTATTTTTTCAAATTTGTAGTTAAGGTCTTAAATTAAAATTGGTCCTAATTTTACAAACAAATGTATGGCAAATGGAAGTTCTACTTGAATCATGGAGACTCTAGTTTGTTCATTCAAATATGTAAATATATGTAATATGATAAATGCAAATGAGACTCAATTCTAAAATTGAAGATTTAATTAAAAATATAAATTAATAAGTGATAAGTTGGTGTGATAACTCACTTAGTTAATTTAAGTGACAACAATGTTTAATAAGAGATAAAGTTGACGGGTTTGATGGTTGAAATGAAAATTATGAATTTTAGTTTAAATAAAAAAAAAAAAGTAAACACATATTTTTGCAATAAACAAAGTATGAAATAATTCAAATTAAGATATTAATCATTCTATATTTCTATTAGCTGGTGTGATCTCATAAAATACATTATTTGCCTTATTCTATGATTCAAAATAAAATAAAATTCAATAAATCAATGACTATTTATTTAAAGATTATGTTTAGGTGTTGTACACAACGTGCTTTCACGACCAAAACCAAATACAAACCAGTTTTCTTCTGCCATCGAAAACCTAACAATCATACTTAAGTTAGTGCTCGTCCACTAATTAAACTAATACACACCCGTTTATCATAATATTTAATTAACAAGTCATTAACTATAACCAAATATATCTCAGCCTAAATTTAAATGGTCCATGATAAAAACATAAAAATAAAACAGAGAGAAACAAATAAATTAAGAAATTTACCGGAAAAAAAATACAAAATTAAGGAACACGAAAATCTTTCAAGAATGCAATGAGATAATATACCAAAGCCCGCATTATTACCTAATCTTACCTTTCATTGGTCATGAGTTCTCTAGTTCTATTTCAGCAAAATAATCCATCAAAACATAATGATAGTATAAAATAAAAGATAATGAGGATTAGATATATTATTTTTGCATTAGTAAGAAGTATGACTTAAATTTATTGTGTGATTAAAAATTTGGATGGAAAAGGCTAATATATTTATCTTAATTATTATTATTTTTTTATTTTTACTTGATTATTTAGTATGAGAGAAATCTTTGAATTTTCAATGATAGTAATCGTCTAGCTAATACATTCAAAATTTTATTATTATTATTATTATTATTATAACAACGCTTTCTAAAATTCGTTTTTAGATGAATTCGTTTTAATTATTATTATTATTCATAAAATTTTAAGAGTTTAATAATATGCTGGTGGGTGTAGGTATTCCTTATATACATTTTAGATTTTTTTCATTTTCGATATAGATGATCATTTAAAATTATATATATATAAGCTTCCTATCTCCTTCCTTCTTCATTCACCAACAGTACCAAATGGCTTTCTCAAGTTCTTCAATACTGTTGGTGCTAGCAATTTCCATGAGTCTTATGTTCCTCTCACCGGCCCAACTTTCTCCCACGTCATTGCCGCCGGCTCCAACACCTATGGCGGTGGTGCCGCTGACTCCACCACCCATGGTGGCGGCGCCGCCGCCCACTAAGGCATTATCCCCGCCTCCAAAATCTTCAAAGTCTCCTCCTCCGAGAGCAATGGCTCCATCACCCAAACTGTCATCGCCGCCGGCGCCACCACCTTCAATATCAGATACGCCCACAGACTCTCCGGCTGACTCGCCAGATCAATCTTCTTTAACTACACCCAATTCTGCAGCTTTCTTGAAAGGTGGCTTGCCAATATTGACCATTCTTGGAGCTATTGGAATCTTCTTCTGATCATTAGCCCATTGTGTTTTCATTAATTAACACATTTATTTATCTATACATGTCTTTTAAATTTGTTTATGTTCATGTTTTTCTGATAATCGGATGTCTTGTTCTTGTTATGGTTTAAAATTATTGGAGCTCTATTTTGTTTGGACATTTTTCTACACATGTTTTGATTTGATCTTCAATCTAAACACTAAAACATTGTTTTTATTGTTTCGTTTTAAGATCTATATTGTTTGGACATAACATAATTAAAAAAAATATATGTTAAATAAAAAACAAGCTAATTTATTTATTTATTTGAAAGGAAAGGATAATTTATTAATTGTTAGACATCCAAAATGTGAAATTAAAACTATAGTGAAACACAACAATGTAATGTTCACAAATTTAAAAAACTAGAGTGAAACATAAAAAAAAAATATTATATTCTTACAAATCATAACATAATTTCATAAGATCAATTAATCACATTAGTAGAAATAAATATAACTCAATAAACTATATAGGAGTCCAATTAACTAATTAAGTCTCAACATTCATTGATTGATGTATCCAATTCAGTGGCAGCCCATCAAGACAATTTTTTATTATCTAATTTATTAAATATCTAAAATCGATATGTTATTTTCACTTATTAGAATTCATAATAATAAATTTTTTAAAAAAATATTTTTACCTATTGAGTTGACTTAGACCTAATAGGTTTACTAATTATTGTTTGGAGCTGCCCTAGAGTTTGTGTATCATAATTCATGTGTTTGTTGAGCTTACCTAAAACCTTTCCTCGTCCAATTTTTTTAAAATAAAAAAAAATGGATGCGACTACAAAAGTTTTGGATAGATCTTACATAACAAAATTCCACAAATAGAATAAAAATCGTTAATCACCTAAAAACAATTCTAATCCCATCAAAACACAAAAAAAAAAAAAAATCTATTTAATATTTATTATATTAAAAATACAAAGAATATTAATAACTTTTTAAAACCTAATGCATATATTAAAGGGGAAATTTGACAAGATGACCCAAATATTGGGGTATTTGACCTGGTGGTCACTTTATAACTTTATTTGCTCTCGTGGTCACTTTTATTTTTTTGAACGAAATTACCCTCTTCGCGTAACCCATATGATCTGCAAATATCATCATCGACAAATATGAACAATAAGATGAACAAAAATATGAACCAATAAGAACAATAAGAACAGATTAAATTGATTTAGAGTTAGGGTTTGATTAAGAATAACATAAATCGTTTGAAATGAAGATAATAGAAATAAGAACAGTACTATGATAAACATCTGAATGTTAGAGTGTTAGGGTTTTCTTATCTTTGATGTTTTCCGGCGTCGCCCTAGCCGTAGTTGTCGTTGCCGTAGCCTTCGCCGCCGCCGTCGAACAAGAGCAGAGAGAGAAGAGAGAAAGAAAATAAATGAATTGAAAATTTTGGGGTATTTATATAAAACGTTAATCCACTTTTACGCGAAGAAGATAATTTCGTTCAAAAAAATAAAAGTGACCACGAGAGAAAATAAAGTTATGAAGTAACCATCAGGTCAAATAACCCTATCTTCAGGGTTATTTCGTTAAATTTCTCTATATTAAATGTTTCATAGTCAAATTAGGGATGTTTCACTGTGTTTCTACTCCGAACACTATAAACATAATTAAATATATAAAAACATTAATATAAATATTTGTAAATGATATTTTATAAGAATTTTATGTTTATTTCTTTATAATAGTATATTTTTTCAGCATATTACCATATATATTATATTAAAAAATTTCGTTTATATAATATTTTTAAATATGGTATAAAACGTTGTCTCGCGGGGATTCTCTGAAATTGAACGGAGCGAGGATGTTAGTAAAAAGTTCTCGAAGTAAAACAAAGCGGGAATAGTAAATGCATTCTCCGTCTGAACCGCCTCATTATCATCCCTACAAATATTGAAGCTGAAACCTGAATGTTCGAACAAACTATAAATTTGGCATAATTCTACCAATTAAGTTATTTGTCTTGAACAAATATTTGTCCTGTCTTTCAGAAATTTGTTATTTCTTTTGTACTCTATCAGTTTCGCAGTTAGAGGGAATAAAAGATTAGAGTTACCTAATGTATGTAAAAAAAATTATAAAATGTTTGAACTTAAAAAAAACAAAAACAAAATGCACTTAAAAAAATTGTACCTCAGACATAATATACAATATTTATCTTAAAAATTTATATATGGACATTGAAATTAGAATTTTAATGAAATTCAATATAGTGTAATTTTATAATTCTCAATTCCATTCTTTTTAGTTCGTGATTATAATTTTAACTTTGATTTTTTTTTTATATATTTTTTCAAATAATAACTTATTATTTTATCATTTAAAATATGATTTACGTTTCAATCGATAATTATTTTTTTTTTAATTTAGGACGTTAGAATATTGAACCGATATATATTTCTTTTAATTTAAAAAATTAACACGGGGAACAATATTTTATTTTTAAATTTAAGAAGTTAAAATGTCGAATCAATAATTTTTTAAAAATCAAATTAACATGTCAAACACATATTTTTTTTTTAATGAGAATAGAAACTTAAACAAAACTCTTGACACTTAACTATCTTAATTGGTTATGTCAAACCAGTATTTTAATAAAATAGATAATATATATTAAAATTATTTTTATTATACTTTTTTTTAAACATAAAAATTGAATTGAATTACAATTTTTGTAATTTTTCAAACATATTAATTAAATTTGTAATTCAATAACAATTATCATAAAATTAAAATTTTATTGTCAATTTCAATTTATAATTCAATTATCATAAAATTAAAATTAGATTTTTAGTGTCAATTTCATTTTACTCATCCATAACATACACTTGTACTATACTAGGGTGATATTGGTATGAAGTATTACTCCGTGGGATGATATAAGTATCCCAACAGTAAAATTATATTGTTGTTTGATTAGACTAATTTTATACTAACAATAAAATTATTGGTACAAGTTATACCTCAAAAGGGTATAAATTAGTAACAATCTATACTTCTTACAACAAGTATTAAACTCTTAATTTTTTTAATTATATTTTTTAATATTAACCTTATTAGTTTATAATTTAAATTTTCATTAAATTTTCATCATTAAACTTTAAATATTTTTTAATTTGAGTATTTATTATTTACTCTTTTTTTTAGAAATTTAATTATTTTATAATAAATTTATTATTTAACATTTTTTTTATTTTTTTAAAATAATGTTAATGTTTGTTTTATAATTAGTAATATAAAAAATAATAATAAAATTATTATTAATTATAATTATCATCTTTTATATTAAATACTCATTAGTTTAATAATTTTAAAAATTATTTTCATAATTTAAACTAAATTATGAAATAATAATTATTATTTATTTTAATTTATTTTTTATATCTCTCCAGAAAAAAGAAGAAGGAAGTTTTAAACAAATGATTTATTTTTATTAATTTATTTGTGATTTTATTATTATATATTTATTAATATTAATTATTGATAAATATTTATTTAATTATAAGAATTTAAATATAAGAAATCATATATATATATATATATATATATATATATTATAAATTATATAATTATATAGCATTATTATTTATTTTTTAAAATATTTATATGATAATTAAATATATGTTTATTAATTTAAATATAATTAATAATAAAAATGAAATAAGATAAATATTAAAATATTTTACTCTTTTTACTATTTTCTTATATCATTAACCAAACACAAAATTATAAACCTATATAATTTATACCATTTTTATTATTTCAACCAAACACTAATAATATATATAATTTATACATCTTTATACTCATATATAATTTTTACATCGTTATAAATTACGCCACCTAAGAATACTATTCTATTATAAATTTAAAATGACTTGTCAAAATGTTTATTTTATATTTTATTAATGTAATTGTGTTAGATGAATGTGCTTTACTACTTCGTTACTTCTTAAAATGAATTTTGGATGTACTTTGCGTGTAAATTTTTCTTTCTTCATTATTAAGTTTTGATTCTTTTTCTAGAAGATTTATTAAGGAGTGAGAGTTTAGATCTCTTATACATGAACTCATGGGAAAGTCTATATATGGTTCAGAAGGTTAAAAAAGTCAATATATATGGAAGATATAAATAAATTATCCTCTAATTTAAAAAAAAATTAATTTAATATACAATTCTTTTTACTCTATTTTTATTTATAATTTTATCGTTGTTTTTTTAAATTCACCTTAAAAATTTTCACTGTAAATATGAATATTTTAAGAATGTCAATTTAATAGAGGCAAAGTACAACGGAAGATTCTAGTATTTACATAAGTTTGAGGGTCAAAGTTGGTTTTCGTCAATAAAAAAAAGGAAAATAAAATAAATCGGTGTAACTTCCGCTGCACCTTCATATGTCCTTCCCGCATTAAAAGCTTCTTTCTTCTTCTTCTTCCTCATCGTTTCTCTCTCTAGCTCTCTTTCTCTCACACACACATACACACACAAATTCTCTGTACGTGTCGGCGAACACAACGATCGGCGGAAATCTATCCTTAAGGCATTGAATTTCAGTAATCGATCTTACACAAGGAAGGAACCATGAATACCGAGTAGTAAGTCTTGCTTACTCACAACTTACAATCTATACTTGACTTGTTTATACCTCTTCTTTGGTCGATCGTGTCTATCATTATTCATTGTCGAAATTGCTGAATCGATTTTTTATTTGGATCGTATTTCACTGAGATCTTTATCGTTTGTTCAAGTGATTTATGGTTTGATAACGTTTTTTTGCTTCATTTTGACTTTGTTTTTGCTTCGCTAGTGTTATTTTGCTGCAGATCTGTTTATTTTTACCTGTTTATATAGCTTTGAGGAAGGTTTAGAAGAGTTTTTGTTTCAATCTAATTAAGCTGTAAAGTTTTGTAATGATTAATCTGGATATGATTAACTTAATCATCGGGTTTGTCTCTAAAGCAGCTGTATAATTAAATTGCCCATTTTTCTACTGAAAATTCATAGTTAACGAATTTTGTATACAGAATTATTGGCAATATGCAGTTACATAGATTTAGTATGATCTATAAAAGGTGAAATAGATTTTTTGACATTTATAGATCTTTGGATTAGTTAACCCAGTAGGGAGATCGGGTGTCTAGGAGTCTTGCTTAAAAGACCAAAATGTCTGGAGTTTGATCATACTAAGAATGCCTTAAGAGCGGGAGCTAGATCTTTGGATTAAGAAAGTAATCCGTCTTTAACTTTTCATGTTTCTTTCATGAAAATTGGAAAAGATCCCTCTTTTTGTCTCCCCTGTACTTCTCTTGATTTTGTTTATTTGAAAAAGGAAAACTATGTAACAAACACAAGGCTACAGACATTAATACAACAAATTGATTTTGCATTAGTCGTCTTATGGAGGAATACTGGCATTTCATCATTTACAAAGATTCCTGCAATTCTCGTGATTGTTGTTCTTTTCTAGCTAAGATTCCTCATCGAATCATCTATGAATTATCATTCATTTAGAGGGACACCCGTTTTAAGTTATGGTTCTTTACAGGCACGCAATTTTAGTTCAGTATTCTTTCTTAGATTAAAACCTGACATGTGGATGTATACCATTTTTTTATGCAGTGATTACCTCTTTAAGCTCTTGCTTATTGGAGATTCTGGAGTTGGAAAATCTTGTCTTCTTCTAAGATTTGCTGTAAGTTATATCACAAATACTATAATATTTTATGGTTATAGAGTTAGTAGATAATCGACAGTCCCTCTTGCTGACTAATCTTTTGTATTTGGGTTACCAGGATGACTCATATTTGGAGAGCTACATTAGTACTATTGGAGTTGATTTCGTAAGAGCCACTGCATCAAACTTTTAATAAATTGAATGATAATATTAGTTATCTGTTTATAGCATCTATAACTTTCACGCCCTCTTTCAGAAAATCCGAACAGTTGAGCAGGATGGAAAAACCGTTAAACTTCAAATTGTAAGTCTTTTGCTCAAATGTTGTAGAGATTGTTCGATGTAAGTTTTTTTTAAGTAATTCATTTTCTTGGGGGAAAAAACTTGTTTGAAGAAAAAGTAGATTATTTAGGTTTATTTGTGATGAACCACTAATGTATCCTTTGGGGAATAAACCCTGGTTGTCAAAATGAAAACAAAGTAAGGGTAGTTTGGTATTTTGATTGATGGTATAAAAGAAGTGATTGATAATGGGATAAGTAGTTATGATCAAATAACCTTTCATCAAAATGAACTTGGTTTGAGATTGGATTTTTATTTTCTAACTATTAATAAAATGCAGTGGGACACAGCTGGACAAGAGCGTTTCAGGACAATTACAAGTAGCTACTATCGCGGGGCACATGGGATAATTGTAAGTAGTTGGGAATATTATGATATAGATTTGTGCATGTATGATATGGATATATATCCTTAGTTTGGTGATTGTTATTTTCAATTAGGTGGTTTATGATGTGACGGATCAAGAGAGTTTCAACAATGTCAAGCAATGGTTAAGTGAAATTGATCGCTATGCTAGTGAGAATGTAAACAAGCTACTTGTCGGTAACAAGTGTGACCTTACGTCACAAAAGGTTGTATCCTATGAGACGGCCAAGGTATCGCCTCCTTCCTTTATACTTTCTTTAGACTTGTCATTCAGCTTGGAAGGGTAATTTGGTATTTGGTTGAGGATTTGAATGATGGGCTGATATATTTGATGGTAGATTGATAACTAACTTGTTATTTTCAAGTAAACCTTATTTGGTGTAAGAAGTGGGTTATTTAGGTTATTGGTTAATTGACCAAATTATCCTTATCATCTATTACTTTAAATTTTCTAAAAATTAAAGGGTAAACTGAACAAAATGTTTTTTATCATGTAATATTTCAAAATCTGATAAACAAACTAAAGGGTAATTTGCATTTGGTTGATGATTTGAATGATGTGCTGATATATTTGATGGTAAAATGAATATTGGGTTATTTGAAATAACCCACATCAAACAAGGGTCTAGTAACCTAATCCCCACCAACTTCTTCTTCTTCTAGGTTGGATTTAAAAAAAAATTTAGAATAAGTAAATAAAAAACTAACGTAAGGGGTTTAGTGAATCTCCTTAATAAGTTTGAGGATACACTTGCACTTCTGGATTTCATGTATGCATTTGCCATTTCATGTATACTAGCCCATTTGGAAACACTTTCTTGAGCTGAATTTGGATTTGGGTCTGAGTTCGGACAATAAAATATTAACAAATTAAAGAATGTATGTTTAATTAAGTTATGTTCCAAAAATATTATTTGATCTAACTCAACATTCTGATGAGTTACTTTGACAAAAGAATGTTTCAAGTAAATTTATGAACTTTTTTCCATTCAAATTCGACCTGAAAAGAGTTTCTAAATGGGGAAACAAATGTGAATTCAATCTCATCTAGTTTTGATTTACAGGCATTTGCAGATGAAATTGGTATTCCTTTCATGGAAACTAGTGCGAAAAGCGCCACCAATGTTGAACAAGCTTTCATGGCCATGACTGCCGATATTAAGACTAGGTGCGATAAAAATACAGTCATTTAAAGAAGACTTTCTGGATTATCTTTTGTAATCTTATTATGGGTTACATCTTCTTTTGTTTATTGTAGGATGGCAAGCCAACCTTCTATGGGCAATGCGAAGCCTCGGACAGTTGAAATTCGAGGGCAACCGGTTAACCAAAACTCTGGATGCTGTTCTTCCTGATTATGATATGAGATGGAATCGTGTTCTATGTAAAATTACTTTGGATTCATTTGTCCTCTATTTTATTTTAAAGTATAGACTCCATTCTTTCTTACAAATTGTATGACAAAGAAACCAAGGAAGTATATAACAGGGATTGTTTATTATTCCTACTCTTTGTTTCTTTTTTCTTCTCTATATTTGGTCAAATTTGGAAACATTGTTTAATTTATATATTCTTGATTGATTTGGAAATTGAATTTAGAAATTTTGTTCTTTTATTTGATGAATGAAGGTAAATATATTTGTGTTGCTTGTTTGTTACCATTTTGTTTATTGATGTGGATTTTCTCATTCCTTATTAAGGATGGCAATTGAGAGTAACCAGATTTTTTTAGCATTATTTTTACTATCTATGTTTGGTTTATCCGAATGGTAAGTCTTAATATTTTTGTTTCGTTTAAGTTAAGAGAGTATTTTTTACTTACGATGGGGCGATGAATGTATTTATCATTTCCGTCCCGTTTTATTTTGGAGATTTGTTTTTACTATTATTTTTGTCTGTTCGGTTTCAAGAAATTCTGGACACCGTTTATATCATATTTAAAAATAAAATAAAATTATATAAACGAAAATTTTAATATAATATATGTGGTAATATATTGATTTTTTATTATTATTATATACAAATAAACTTAAAAATCAAATAAAAAATAATAGATAAATATATTAGTAATTTTATATATTTAATTGTGTTTATAGTGTTCGGGACCAACGGCGGAGCCACGTGGCGGCTGCGGTGGGCTCTAGCCCAGGGTAGAATTTTAAAATAATAAAGTTTTATATGTATATGAATAACAAATGTTATGTGGTCTAGTTGGTATTGGAATGAAACAATAATGGGGAGGTCAGGTGTTCAAACCCAGGCCTCTCCCCTAATTATTATAATTTTAATTTTTTTTATTATATTTTAAAAGTTAATATAATTTATATGCATTAATGATCTATAATTTTTTTTATCTAAATGTCTATTCACTTAATAATATATTTTTATCATGATGATTTTATAATTGTATTATTATTTTCATATTTTATTTACTTTTTTTTATATTCTTATATAATTAGCTTCACTTATTATATTTTCATATTTTTTTTTATTTATATATATAGTTTATTTATATATAGTTAGTTTTTTTATTTAAAACTTAATTAATTTAACTTTTTACATTTTTAAACTTAATTTTTCTTCAACTATATAGTTTTAAATTCATGATTTTTTTTTAAATATAATATTCTTATCTTTAATTAAATTTTATATATTTATTTTATTTTAGTAAGGATATTCATAGAACGATTTGATTAATGTTTTTATTTATTACCCGTATCAGTGTAACTAGAATTTAGCCCGTGCATTTGCACGAGTAATAATATAAAAAACCGTGAAGAAAAATTACGGATAACATTTTAAATTTTATTTTTAACTGTTTTAAGTTTATGGTGGGTCAACCCACAATCCGACCCAAGTATCCATTTACTCAGCATCATTATATATATATATATTAAGTTAAAAAGTTGAACTTATATTAATGTTAAAACGTCCCGCGTTCATCAAATTTGGTGGTGAATTTAAAATATAAAATCTTAGTAACCTAGTTCGTTAAAGGATTGTACTTGTTTTGTTAGGTTGTAAGTTCGAAACATACCTCTAGCATTTTTAATTTTATTTTTAACCGTTTTAAGTTTATGGGCGGGTCAACCCACAATCCGACCCAAGTATCCAAATTAACCACAACTCTCGACCCGGCAATCCGGAAACTTTAAAAATTAAGCATCATTATATATATAGATATCAATAATATTTTCAGCCCAGTGAAAAAGAAATCCTGGATTCGCCCTTGTTCGGGACAGAATTGTGGTGAGATTCGGTGGAGGCACTAATACCATCCTCGGTCAACTACTAACTAACTACTGGTCAAATTAGAGAAAAATTCCCCAAACGGGGTAATTCGATTCGATTATCGCACGACGGTTTCAAGTTGTAATCCTTATTTGACTATTATTTTTGTCCTGTTTAGTTTCGAAAAAATATTAATATTGTTATTTAAAATATATTAAAATTCATATTATTATACAAGAATATATTTAAATTCTTATAAGATAAAAAAAATAGTGATGTTATATATTTAATTTTATTTGTTAGTGTTTATCATTCAATGCACAAGTATCATTTTCGGTCTCGGAAATTTGAGGACGAACTATAATTGTCAATCCTTATTGGATATTTATCGTTTTGTTTTAGGTATGTTGGGTTGCACCTTTAATCAATCATTTTGTATTATTTCTATCGTTTAATTTAAACTACTCTCATTTATATAATATGATTTTGGATAATTATGAAACACTCTCACTATTATAATTTTTTTATAAATAGGATAGAGTTGTCTTTTATATTGTGTATATATAATTAATATATTAAAATTTTATATTATTACGAAGGAATAAATTTAACATGTATAAAATATCAAAGTTAAATAAATAGATGGGTAATGTTAAATATTTATATTAAAGATGTTTACATAATAGAATATAGAATAGATCTATTAAATTTATAAACTACTCATTTCTCCATACACCTTAAAAACTATATAATATAATATTAATAACTCATATATTTATTATTAATTATATTAGTTACATATAATATGAATCTAATTAAGAAAATATTTTGGATAAAACCAAAACTTATATTGATTATAAAAAATTGCATACATTTCACCCAAAATTACAGAGCGAAGATTTCTTCTTTCTACTTAAAATCCTTGAAAATGGCAGTTTTCTCAATCGTCGGCCGATCAATCAGACACCAGCTCCGGCAGAGTTCACAGCCCTACTTCAAGCAGTTATTTGATTCAAATCCGTCTAGGTATGATATCATATCACTTCATGGACAGTTCCAGATTGTTAGAACTCTCATTCTCGAATCAGCTTCTCGATGTTTAAAGATCAATCGATTATCTGGCTCCGATTCCGGTACTATTTTCTCAAACAAATTTGTTTTCCATGAGATTGATCCATTGAAAGTTTTACCTAATTTGTTTATTTTAGGAATTGCTGAGATGTGCTTGGATAGGCCTCAGGCTAAGAATGCTATTGGGAAAGATCTACTTAGAGAGTTTAAACTGAGTTTAGAAGATATCAATAATGATCCTTCTGTGAATATTCTGTTGATTACCAGTTTGGTTCCTAAGGTTTTCTGTGCTGGAGCTGATTTGAAGGTAGGTTAGGTTATCCTGTTTGCCTCATTGATGAATTCTTAGCATTATCTCTGCTGTAATGTTGATTTTGAAAGTAATAAACCCTAGAATTACATGTGACATGAATTGTATATGATATCGATTTTAGGAGAGGAAGACAATGGATCCTTCTGAGGTCAGGACTTTTGTGAATTCTTTACGCTCATCTTTTTCATACCTGGAGGTTCGGATGCAAGATTCTTCAACTATTGCTTCAATTATTTGATATTAGAAACTGCAATTTTATTACTTTTGTTTTCGAAAAATCATTCAGGCGCTTCGTATTCCTTCTATAGCTGTTATTGAAGGTGCAGCATTGGGTGGTGGATTAGAATTGGCTCTTTCATGTGATCTTCGAATATGCGGTGATTATGCAAAATTGACAGTTAACAAGCTATATGTATGTGAAGCTGATTGTTTATTTCTGGTGATTTAGGAGAAAGTGCAATAATGGGTCTGCCTGAAACAGGGCTTGCAATAATTCCCGGGTATGAACTTGACTATAATTTGATATTCATGTTTATGAAACAGGGCTTGTTTTAGTTATTTCTAATTCTGAAATTTCTAGGCATTTTGCAGGGCTGGAGGGACACAAAGACTTCCTAGATTAGTTGGAAAATCAGTAGCAAAAGAGCTCATATTTACAGGTCGCAAATTCAGTGGCAGTGAAGCAGCTTCAATGGGTATGAACTTGACTCGTAATTTATCTATTTCATGCTTATATTACAAAGAACGTGTTTGAATGCAGGCATAGTCAATTATTGTGTTCCATCAGGAGAAGCTCGTTTCAAGGCGCTAGAAATGGCTCAAGAGATAAATCAGAAGGTACTACATATGATCAAACATCACCTTTTTGGTATCCATTGACAAAATTCCATACAAAATGCTGAAAATGTGGTGTACCTTCTTTAGCACAATCTAAAAAAATTACAAAATTTCACATATATTACACTAAAAAGCTTCAAATACAATCCAAATATCACTTTCACTATACTAATTTTCAAAATCGATTATGAATATTGTGACAAGTTTATGAAGAAAGTTATAATAAAAGTTTGTGGCTGCGACACAAAGTCAACATGAAATGGAACCAAACAAGTTCAATGCCTGATTCTTAATATAGGTAGTTTTCTGTTTATTTATGCATTGCTGCCAATATATGTTTTCAGGGACCAGTAGCGATTAGGATGGCGAAACAAGCAATTGACGAGGGTTTCGAGTTAGATTTGTCAATGGCATTAGAATTGGAAGAAGACTGTTATGAGAATCTCTTGCACACTAAAGATCGGCTCGAGGGTTTGGCTGCTTTTGCTGAGAAGAGAAAACCGAGGTACACTGGTGAATAAGAAACAACTCTAAAAATCAACTTTAATAATAATAATGTATATACTTTTATCATAACAAATCTTATTATTATATTGTTCTTCATTTGAAACATTAATTTATCCAATTTTTCCTTGCCTTTAAGTAGAAAAATGGCAATGATTCTAGTGTCTAGGGAAAATTGTGTATGAGATGGATCTAACCCACTTGGATCTAGTCATTGTTTCCGGGTTGTACCCGCCTGAATTGGTCTTATATGAATATGACCCGACCCTACATTTCCTTGAATATTCTTTGTTAACTCAACCTGAATACACAACTGTTATAACCCCAATACAAGGAAGGGTCATGTATGTCTCATTGTGTCAATAATTTCTATTTAGAAAACCTTTTTTTTTCTGGATAGTCAAGAATTTGACTATATTTTTCTAACAATTTTTTTTAAATGTGATATCATTATACTAGATTAGGCTTTTAGAAAATTTGGAAATGTTGATGAGAAATAGTGAAATTTATAGTTGTACATTTTTAAAAAGTTATTTATATTATAAATAAAAAAAATCGTTTAAACACAACGGGAAAACATGACATGAAAAAAAAAAATATTTAATAAGTTATGAAGTTCGTACAATCATGAACAAATTTCAGATTGTGACAGTGAATGCCATTACCATCATCCTACTTCTTTTACTTTGTAGATTTATTTTTACAGGATGACAATGTTAATTACCAATTAAATCGGATAAAAGTCCTCTCTCTTAATAATTCCCTCCTTATCATCATTGTCGTCGTTAAGACTAACGACCCCCATAATATTCTTTGTTATCTATTAACAAAAATGAGAAAAAACTCAAATTGTAAAAATATCATATTAAAATTACAATAAAAAATATAACAATTCAATGCTAACCACATTTAGCCTAAACTTATGTTTTTTTTAAGTATTTATATTAATAAATAATTATTATGAAATGATTTTGGTATTATATATTTAATATAAATATTTATACATTTATAATCATATATATAATTAATATAAGAATAAATTTTTACATATATCTCCAATTCTCACATTTTTAACTAGTTAAAGAAATATTATTTATTTACCATTTTATAGTTGACTGTATTTATTTATTTATTAGCTTAAAAGATCTTCAATGTTTTTAATTCTTTATTTTGATGAGATAATATTTTTATAAATTTATTTATTAACTTAAAAGATCTTAAATGTTTTTATTTCTTTATTTTGATGAGATAATATTTTTATTTTATAAATAAATATATAATATTTATTTTTTAATTTTTGTGTAGGTGTATACAAAATTATTTATATAAATATATAATTACATACTTTATAATTTTAAATAATAAACAAAAAATATATAATTCAAATAAAATAATTATATTTATATAATGTTGATAATATATATATATATATATATATACTTACAAGTATATATATTTTTTTTGGAAAATCTAAAATATATTTTGTAGTATAAATTATACATAATAAAAGGTTAAAGATATATTGATGCTTTCTCTTTCTAAAATCAGTTACAGAGAAAGTCGTTGCAAAAAATACTTTTTCTTGTTAATCCATTCGGTGACTTTATTATTATAAATAAAATGGTGACTCATTCTCTTTTATCATTAAGATTTGAATTTGTATTTTCAAAAAAAAAAAATTTGAATTTAAATTTTTTTTTTCAATTTCACGTCAGCTTTTGTTTTGTGATATTAATTTTTTATAATCAAAATAATATATGGTTCATTTACTATTCATGCAATGTAGATTTTATGGATTTTTTTATTTCAATTTCGTGTTTATTGTATTTTTAGCATTAAAGGAGGCATTTGTTCAATAATATGAGTTACTTGATTTTTTTTTGTTTTTTGTTTCACACAACTTTTCTGAGCTTACTAACCCACCGACCAAAAATAATTTTACTGTCGTTCAAAGTAATTTGTAAAAATTCTTTCAGTGTTTAATTGGTTTAATCAACTTATTTACTTCTTCACTCATTCTCAAACAAGTTTGTTTTAAAATTATTTTAAAAATTAGAAGATTGTTGGATTTCTGATTGTAATATTTTTTAAAATATATTATTTAACATTTAAATTCTCATTTAATCGTTTTGATTATATAAATTTTATTTTATATTATTTGTAAATTAATTTTGTATATGCAATTTATTTTTTTAATTAATGAGAATTAACTGCCTATAAAAACAAAAAATTATACATAATAAATTAATAATTATAAATTTAACATAGTTCTTAACAGGAATTTTTTATAATTAAGTTTTATTTTATTTTCTAACTAGATTATTTAGTTAAACTTATGTATAGTTTTTTTTAAATGTTTCAAAGCATAACATGGAAAAAAACATATATGCACAAATTGAATAAATTAGATTACTATTGACTATTTTTTTATATATATTTATTAATTATTAACACAACCATCTATTCTAATATTTATCTAACTTAAATGACAATAATAATATTAAGAGATAAAATGTAATGGGTTCTACTTTTATTTAAACTTTTTAAGTGAAGGTTGAAGTTATGAATATGCATCAGGTTAGTTTACTTTATTTAAAAAGAAATATAATAATTTTTATTTTTTTGAGATTAGATTATTATGATAACCTTGGAAATGTCCCTTCCGTAGTTTAACATGTGTCGGATGACACGTGGTAATATGGGGATTCGGGATGAATCGAAGTTCTATGCGTTTCAACATTAGTTTGTGTGTCAAACATCTTTTTTTTAAAATAAAATTTTTGACAGTAGGTGACTGCTTTTGAAATTAATTATGTAAAAATAATATCCAAATTTTAATAATATGAGAATTTATTATAATTAAATGACAATTTGATTGAAATCCAGTTTAAATTAATCAGACATAATTAACTTAATAAAAGATTATTTATTTGAAAATAGAGACATCAAAATGATTTTAGAAAAATCAATAAAATGTACGTGTATAAACATACTTTATATTAGAGTTTTCATAAGGGATTCGTTATTTGGTTACGATCGACAAAAAGCTTTCGCGCTATGTCCTCCGCGCCCGTTGAAAACATTTTTATTTTTTAAAGTAAAAGTCTGACTATTAAAATATATGTTTATAACATTTATTTCCTTTTATTAGTAGTCCGAGGGTCCTAAATAAGGATAAATTAGATTACGTAAATAATTTTACAAAATTATTTAGAAGTGCGTACTTTTGATTGCGTTTAACAAAGATTGAGTACAATACTTGAAAAATATCTGAAAAGTATTAGAATTTAAAAATAAACTCCAAATGGGGCCTTAGCCAAAATATCTTGAAAATATTTTGAAATCATTTTTCTGACCTTTTGAGATTACTTGAAAATGGATTGAGGTTTCAAAATTATAAAAATAATTTTCGATTTTAAAAGGTGGAACCAAATAGTCCTAGAACTTGGGTACGTTTTTACCGATTAGATGGGTTGGGTCTAGACCAAAGGTTCCCTAGACCGGGGCTCGGAATACTCGGCCAAAGGACTGGAGGGTTTGCCCCGGGAGTTTGGAAGGCTCGGTCATGAACTATGATTGTTCGGTCCTAGATCTGGGAGTCTCAGTCCCAGATCTAGATTTATCGGTCGTGGGACCTGGGAGTCTTGGTCCCATGTTAGACCTCTCGGTCCTATGTAAAAATCCTCGGTCGGATTTCTCGGTCATTTCTCAAAACATCGGTCCTAGGGCCCGGTCCTAACTCAAAAACACTGGTCTTTGGTCAATTTTCTAGGTCCTTAGTTTTGGTCAAAACCAAAAACTCTCAGTTTCCTAGTTCTCGTTTCTCAGTCCAAGAGGACCGAGTGTTCTTCATTTGGTATGAAGATTGCAGGTTTGTATATTTTGATACAGATCATGAAAATATGATCGGTAAGTTACTAACAACTCATATGGATGTAGGGATCATAACCCCTAATCCTAAACCCGATCAATCGAGCTTTAAGACGATCAATTTCTCAACCCGATTTCTATAGCTAGATTTGAGAACTTTTGATTTAGGCCATTTCATGGCCTAATTCTTGTTCCAATAGTTTTCTAATGAGGTTTATAATCGAACACAATCAAAACAAGAACATCAATCAAGTTCTGTAACAACTCTTAAAACTAAAATTCTAACTTTTTGTTTCAAAAATTTCAGTTCGGTCAAACATGATCGGAATTTATGTAATATGATTTGAAAATTATCTTAACATGTTCACAAACATGTTAGGCAACTATTTGAATCAAAATTCAAAATCAAAAGCTCAAGAACACGAAATTCAAAATTTCCAATTTTTCAAATCAAATTTGGGTTTTTTTTATTATGGTTGAATTGATGAAATCTCTTTCGACAGAAAGCTTTAAAATCATCTAGGCATTGATTTCAACTATAGAAAACACGAAATTGAGCCCTAAATAAGATCAACCCGATCGAACTTGGAAAAATCCATTTTTGAATCCTAACTTGAATTACAGTAGGTCTGGAAGCTTACTAGCGATTGAAGAACACTCCAATAATCTGTAGGAAGCTTTCCCAAGCCCTGGATCGAAGCCTAGGTTGCCGGGACGATTTCTTTAAAAAGACAGTCGTCGGAGTTCTTCGAAATTCTTCAAGCAATTTATGATTTGTGGATTCTGTTCGATGGATTGGAAGAAGAACACCTAGGGAGTATTTATACTAAGCTAGGTCGATTATTGAAGTCGAATTCATCTTCGATTTTGCTTCTGAAATCCTTCTTCTCCATTTTTGTTTTGTCCTTAGCAGCCTAGTTCTAGGGTAGGTTTTGACTTCTGATCTTAGGGGAATTGAAGGCGAGGTACAGAAGTGCACGTTGGTGAAAGAATTGAGGGACAATGTTGAGTAATAGTGGAGATAAGGCTTCTGGAAGGTCATCGACGTCAAACGTGTTTCTCCGGCCTTGCGAAGAAGACAAACAAAACGACGTCGTTTTATTTAAATAAACGCACCATTTGCGTTCCGTCCATCGTTAAGCGTTCCGTCTGACGTTTGGGCTAACGAGGTTAGCGTCCCTGTTAGCTAATTAATCATATGTGGACCCGGGCGCGCACCGCATTGGTTACAACCGATTGCGTGACGTCTTTCTGCTGATCTGATGGATATAATTCCAGCCGTAATGAAGTTCTTTATTTTTTTTCTACACTATACCATCAATTTTTATTTATTAATATAAGGGTTATTTGAAATCAATTTTTTAATTTTTTCTTGCGTTTTTTCCACCAAATTAATACATAATAAAATTTTTGACAACATAATAAAATTTTAGTTTATTTATTTTATTTTTAGGTATTTATTTAATTGTTTTAAGTCATAAATTATATTTATGTTTAAAATTATAATTAAATTATTTCGACCTAAGATTTAATTTGGGTAAAATAAATACAATATTTTAAGTTCAAATTATTTTTAGTTTTTTATTTGATTTTTTTAATTATGATTTAATTGTCACAATAATTAATCATAATTTACTCTTAACCTTTTCTTTTAATTATTTTGAATTAAAAAATTTAAAATATTATTTTAACATTATTATAAATTAAGATATATTAAAATTTTATGTTTTATGATGAATGTTTTCTCTTAGTGAGAATTAATCTTAATCATTTTGTTATTGAATTACCCTTATAAAGATCTACATAAGAGCTCTTAAAGCTAGCTAAAAAAATAATATAATATCTCATCTTTTAAAAAAGTAATAATAGTTAGGTTGGTGGTCTAATGATTAGATTGACATATTTTGGTTGATTCTTTACATATATATTTTTAGTTTATCCCAATTTTTTTTAAACCACTCCAATCTTAATTTCTAGAAATTGGTTAATGTTGGTAAATTTAATAACATTGTTAGATTTTGAAGGAACAAATACATTCCATTTAAAATCTAGCATAAATTAAGATTTTTGTATTAATAAATCTGTAATAAGATTTATTTAAGATATTTAAATAAGTTTAAAACTAAGATATGCAAAATTGATGTTGGATGATTTAAGGTATGACCCAAAAAAACAAGATTTTTAAGGTGAATTTCAACCTAGAACAATTTCTTCCGCTTTTGAAGAGAAAACAGTTACTGTATTTGCAATTACCATCGTCAACATAAAGAAACCATTACTATGATACATCTCTATCCGCCCTAAGAGGAGAAGCTGCCAGCAAACATATATACTTTCATCTTTCTTTCTCTCTCCCATCATCCCTGTCCAACTCTCTGTATAGTATTCATTGCTTTGGCTACTTTCGTGCCTCAGAATTACACCGAGAGATTCGGTCACTGTTTCTGCTACGTTTCACCACGTGTTAGTTTCTCAATCATGCCTCTTTTTCTCTTTTCTACTTGATCCTGAATATTCGCTATGTTTTGCTTTTTCATACTCTTAATTCTTTCACTTTTTACTGTTTCCAATTTAGGCATGAAGGGTTTCGTTCTGGATTGATCTTTCTTTTACTTCTTTTCTTTTCGGGGAAAACCCATCTTAATTACGTTTCTTTCTTCACCATGAGTGGTGCTAACCAATTGCTCTCTGTTCATCCTGAAGAGCTTATGTTCCAAGGTATATATATATATCTATATACTCTTCTTTGTAATGTTTACTTTGATCCAATTTCTGATGACAATTTCTTGTTGATTCGAGTTTGATCATTTCTGTTGATCTAGCATATGCAGACCTAAATCTTTAAAATTTGAGAAGTTGAATGTAGGATTGTAAGTTTATCATAATCAATGATTTGATTATAAGGGATATGCAACTAATTTCCTGTTGATTCAAGTTTGACCATTTCTTTTCCTTGAGAAAGGGTATCTATCATGTGATTTTTCTTCAGGTCTGCAAAATCTATCTGAAATAGATTTCTGGGCATGCAGACCTAAATCTTTAAAATTTGATCATATGGGATAAGTCAAAGTTCTATTATGTATTGCTAACCCACACTGGAAATCAATCAATCAATCAATCAACCTTGTTGAAGCTAGTTTGGATTTCATGCTTATTACTACTTATGTTCTTTGTAGAATCATCACATGTTGTTTAAATATACATATTAAGAACCCGATTTGGAAATTGGGTTTTGTTCAATTTATTGTGTTGTTGGATTAGATCACAAGTTTATTTGCAAATGAACATGTGGCTGGATGATAAAATGAATTTAGTTGGATCAAAAGTTATGTATTGTTTCTGGTGTCAGTTGAACTGGAAAAGCAGACCTATTGCGATCTTACAGTAACCAACAACACGGAGAATTATGTTGCGTTTAAGGTATTTGCATATTGTACTACATTTTTGAAATGTTTTTACCTGTTGTAAGTTGATGATGAATTTCGTTTTCATTTATAGGTGAAAACTACTTCTCCAAAGAAGTACTTTGTAAGACCAAACTCTGGTATTGTACAGCCATGGGACTCTTCTGTAATCAGAGGTGCTTTTTTATATATGCTTATGTAAATTCTCATATCAAGCAAACGAGTCGAATTCAAATTGCAGTTACCCTTTTGAGTCCTTTGATGTTTTACTTGGTGTTGCTGTCGGTTTATGGCTACACGTGATAATTTATGAAAAAGAGTCTCATTTATCGCAGTTACCCTTCAAGCACAAGGAGAATACCCTGCAGATATGCAATGCAACGACAAATTTCTGCTACAGAGCACAAAAGTCCAGCCGCTTAGCGAAGTTGATGAACTTCCACCAGATACTGTAAGAATATCATCATATTGTAGAACTTGTGTAGGGTTTCTTGGTTTAAAAAGATGAGTTGTTAGGGAAATATACTGGTCAATTTTATCCTCAGTTTACAAAGGAAGGTGGAAAGAAAATTGAGGAGCGCAGACTGAGGGTTGTCTATTCATCTGCTCAAGGTGCTCTTGGAAGTTCGGACAATGAAGGATTGAAGAGAAATTATGATGGTGAAAATGTGAGTTCAATTCATATGTTTTTTTTATGTGATTTTGCTAATTGGAAGTTATCTAAGTAAGGATGATCATTTCAATCTGCACATGGTGAGAACCAATCCAAATCATTTATATTGAGTCTATTTGAAAACTGATATTTTGTCACAATCACGCCCCCATTTGAAATTAAATGAATTCATTTTTGGGTACAACATCTTTTTCATAATCTTTATCAAGATCATAATATGATTTTTGTTGTTTCATTGTGCATATAAGTTATTTTCTAGATCATTATACAATTTATAGTGTTTTTCTGAATCATGATCAACATGAAAATAATGTTATATCAAAACAGTCCATTATCACAAACAATCTCATTTCATATGAGTATGAATGACAATTTCAATCTACACCCGATAAGAATCTATCCGAATCAAACCAAGGGACTGAGTCTGTGACTGTATTTACAACAACTCATGTGGATTTTATATTACCATTTGAATACCTTTCCTACTTTTTGGTGATTTAACTTTTGTTTATCCATGTCACGAACATCAACTATTCTACCATGATATGGTAAACAATTTGAATGAATATCGGTATAATTATAATGGTATTCATCTTGAACCAAACATTTGTGAATTTGAAAATACTTGCCATTTTTGTTTGTTTGTTTGTTGGATCTGACTATGATAGACATTTTTGTTTCTTTGGGACACATTAGTCTTTGCAGAATCTGAAAGATGAAAGAGACACAGTTGTAAGGCAAACACGTCAGCTTCAGCAAGAACTGGTTAATGCATTTCTTTTTTCTCTTTTTCCTTTCTCATCGGTTCGGGGTTCGGGTTATTTGAATAATTTTCGTAATTCCAATCTGAATAATGGGTTATTTAAATAACATCATTCCGAACAATGGAGCTTTTGTTAATGAAGATGTTTTAATGTTTTCCAATTATTTTTTATGCAGGATATGCTGAAGAGACAAAAGAGCAGAAAGGGTGGGTCTGGATTCTCTCTTGCGTTTGCGATAATGGTTGCAATAGTTGGAATCATCGTTGGATTCCTTATGAAAATCGCATTGTCCTCTTGAGCGATATTGTTTGAAGTTACGATTGCCAAAGTTGGTCTCTCTTCCTTCCTACCTGCTAATTTGATTGTAGTATAATTTTCTAAAAAGAAAAACACAAGATTATCAATTATCTTATTTATTCCTATGTAAATTTCTTGATTGATTCATGGAATTCTTTGTGGAATGAAATTGATTTCTTCCTTTTGGTATTATGAGTGATCATGTTTGTTTTTTTAGGTTAATAAAGTATCTGACCATGAAAAACAGACTAGGATAAACTAATCCAGTTATTATGGATGGTACAGAGATTCGTAGTCATCTATTGTGGGTGCTGTTAAGGTCTTGTTTGATGTTGAATTATTTGAGATTTTTATTGAATTTTTTGAAAAAAATATTGATTCATATAAAAATAAATTATTTGAATTTTTAATTAGTTTTAAATTATTATAATGTCTTTTTATGTATTTAAAATTTTAATTTTATAAAGTAAAGTAATAATATATTGAATGATAAATTGAATCATGAGATTTTGATGAAAATGAAATGTAAAAAATATGTTTTAAGTAAACAAAATCTACATGGAACAAGCTTTTAGAACTGGTTATCAAATTACTGTCATATACTAAAATTATAGGCTCTTTAGATTATTAATTTACAAGGATATTTCAGAAAAAATAATTTTAAAAAATAATTTTTTAGAATAAAATAACAATAAATTAAAAAAAAACATATCAAAGCCTAATTGATTTTGATTATTTAAATAACTTAAGTTTATACATCATTTAACTTTCTCTTATTTATTACATTTGTTCATCAGTTTTCAGATTATTCGAGTTCTTCAAATAATGTTTTAGCCAATTTGAAAATCAAACCAAATTCGAATAAATTATCATAAAATCGAATTTAATTTTTGGTTCGAAATAATAGATTATATATGATTATTTAATATATATATATAATAGATAATAAAAATAAATAATAAAAAATGAATTAGTTCTTGTTTTCGAGTTGAAACTCGAAAATCAAATCGAAAACCTAATTTGAATTAATTTAAAATTCGATTCGAAAACCAAAAATAAAATTCAAGTTCCCAAATGACCCATATAATCAACCTCACTCAATTCAATAACTAATATATATATATTTATATATATATATATTATATTATATTATATTATATTATATATTTATACTTTTAAGTAATAAAAAAAAACACTTTCTCAATACCACAACCAATAATTACTTTTTAAATAATTTTAAAGTTATTTAAATAACCCACTACCAAACAAGGTACCTGAGCTCTTAGAATTATTTAAATAATCAAAGTAAATATTTTCTAGGTTATTGAAAATCATTTATGTGTCAATCAGATAATAAGTTGATTTTTCTAAATCACCAAACTTTGAAAAGATGCCAAAGACTAATTGTGAAAGAGGATCAATGACTCATGAGCCCACTTGAATCTTGATAAAGAAAATTAAAGCCAAGTAAAGAGAAAGATTAGATAATAGTATTTTACTAATTAGACCCCAAAAGAATGATAACTACATATATATATGTGTTTATATGTTCATATTTTGAACTAAGAAAGTGGGTTAGGTAAAAGTATAAATCTTGGTGTCATTCAAGCATATCCAATAACTTAGAATGAGTGTTTAAAGAATTGCTTATGGAGATATTCCCAAAGTGTGATACCATTGAAATTGTCTTTTGAGACTTTAAAATTGCAATAATGACATCTATCTAGTTTAATATAAATTTTAACATTATAAGATAAAATATAAGTATTTTTAATTTTGTCTTTAAATGTATGATGTGACAAGTTAGTTGTTATATATATATATTTATTTATTGATCCACCATAAATAAAATAGGCACATAAAATATTTGTAAGAGTTGAATATCCAAATTAATAAATTTATGAATATATGTTTCACCAAGTTATGTTTTAAAATATTATCTTATTTTAATTTACATATTCTTATCAAAACTTAGACTCTAACATTAAAAATAAAAGTTTTTCAAATAAGCTCAATTATTTGCTTAGTTGAGATAAATGTCACATTGAAAAAAAATATATGTTCAATCTAAATGTTCCATTAGAAAACAAACTTCAATAAAGGAAATCAAGCCTCATAAAAGTCCATAAATGAGTTGGGCATAATTTACTTCATAGTGTATTGACATAAGTCCCCACCAATGAAGTAATACATGTGAATTAGGTACTTCTAGAACTTAACACGAAATCTACTAATGAAGATGGTAACTTTTCTTGTGAACATGTCATTTGTTTGTTAGAATAACATAGTAGATGACAGACACTCCATTATAAACAAAGACATTTTGAATGAAATCACCACTAATCCTATAGGTAAAGATTCACATGTAATGATCATGAGTCAATTTAACAAGTAATTACATTGAGTCTCAATTGCATTTAGAGTATGTGTTAATAGATCATTCACAAATACGGTCTCCTCCAAAATAAGCATTCTCTTGAAATGAACTTTAAAGTTAAACTCTCGAGAAGTAAGATTGGACGTATAAATGTCTCCACAAAAACTATTCTGATCATACTAAATATCCTTTAAAATCGGGTAAGAAATATGTTTCAAACAAGTGTACTTACAACTTAAACAATTTTAGGTATTATAATTTGACAAAACATTAAAGAAAAGAAGTATTTAATGCAATGAAAATAAATAAATTAATTAATAAAGGATAATATTAAAGTAAGAAAAGAAAAAACATGTTAAAACTAGTACTAGTTACACTTACAACTTAATAAAGAAGATTAAACTAAGATAAAAAAAACAACATTTTTATCACAACAACAGATAAATATTAATATTATCGGCCTCCCTGAGGTATTGGGTTAAACCCGTCAAGCGACAAGTTATTTGACTGAGTTATTTTAAAGTGTTATTTTTTCATATTATACAAATTAAAACATTTTTGATTGTGCGCTCAGATTTATTTAGAATTTGTCGTCAATTTCAATTTGTCATTCGTAAATATAATTTGATCAAGGGTCCGTCAAACGACAAATTTTGTGTCGGGTTAAATGTTCTTAAGACATTTTAAAGTGTCATTTTTCAATTTTATACAAATTAAAACATTTTTAGTTGTGCGCGGATTTATTCTGAATTTGTCATTTGTAAGTATAATTTGATCACAGATTTGAATTCTTAAAATGAATTTGATATAGAATCATGTTCAGTAGTATGAGGTGAATTCAAGAAAATACTTTTAATCGATTATTTCAAACATTTGAAATCTTGACAACCTTGCATTAAGATTATTAGTGCCTCAAAATAAGAGGGTCATTATCATTGCAAAGATCTCGTTATAGAAAGTGTATAAGTCATATTAAATTTTATAATAAACCGGCGTGGCTCTAATATAATTTCTTTAATATAATAATAGTTGATTTTATGGTATTTGAATATAAGTTGAATTTTTTTGTTTGAATTTATGAAACTGGTATGATTCTCTATTTTAATTTAAGGCGTGATATTTGATCTCTTAAAATAATTTTTATCATTTAAACTATCTTGATGAAATAATTCATAAATTTAAAATTATAAATATAACTTTTAAACATTCAAGTTCTATTTAGTGTATATTTGTGTTGATTTATATTTTAGTGAGAATAGTCAAATTAAGCATTCTTATTTTTATAGTCAAATTGAGATTTCATATTTATTTCTTAAATATCTCAATTGAGGGCTCCTTATATTTAAGGTTATACCAAACCAGCTTTTGTGTTAACTGTTTCAAACATATTGTTAACTTATTATTTACATGACATTTATAAATAAATAAAAGATTCATATCACTAATTTAACTACCGAATTTTAATAAATTAAAAGTTTTGATTACCGAAAATTTGAAATTCGATAGTCAAATATCCTTAATTCATTGAAATTTGGTATTTAAATTAGTGATATTAATCTTTTATTTATTTATCTATAAATGTCACGTAATAATAAATTAACAACGTTTAAACTATTAAGATAAACATCGTTTTTAAACTTTAATAATAAATAATTCTAAATTGTGATGTTTTAAAGAAAATGTCTAAAATCACCGTCTCCAAATAAAAGCAAATTTGATAATTAAACTATTTATATTATTATATTTTTAATTATTATTTTATAATCAAAGTAATATAAAATAATAAATAAACACCTCACATATATTTGATTAATAATATATAATATAATATAGATTAATGGATATTAGTATGGAATAACTTTTTTTTATTAATACAAAGATGAGGATTTATCGTGTAGCAAATAAAATATAAAGAAACCAATTGATGATCGATTAAGTGGTGGGTTGTGATTAAAGTAATGATTAACACCCAACAAATATTTAAAAACATATTACTTAATTTATTTATATTGTTTTATTTTTCACAAACATGAGCTTACCATTCTAACATTAAAGAGCCACTTAAATTAATGTTTTTTAGTGAGATGTATAGATTGTAGCCTTTTAAGTTAATATTCTTCTCATAAACTTTTATTAATGGGGAAAACACTAACTTACTATTATCCTTGGTTTTTTTTTTTTTTTTTTATCAAATTGGAAGACTTTTATCTTCAACTTATATATATTTGTTTCTTTTATTTGGGTGAATCTTAAATCTCAAACATTTGATCATTCTAATATTGTCACTTAATCTATTCTGATAAGTATTTTTAAGCGATTCAAAAATTATAATTTAAAAAATTTGAGCACTAACAAGAAAAAATTTCAAAAAAAAAATGAAAAGTAAGAAGTGAACTCGAAGTGAGCCTACAAGTTTAACAGATAAACCACTAAATATTATTATTCTTAAAGTATTGAGATATTTTTTTATTGATCTTTAAGCTCAATACAACTCTTATTAAATCCGTGTTAAAAATTTGCATCTCTTTTTGATTTTTTTTTTATTAAAAGAAATTATCACAATTAGCATGTATCCCGTGTATTTGCACGAGTAATAATATAAAAAACTGTTAAAAAAATATTACGGTAAAAATGTTAATGGGCGGGTTAACCCACAATCCGACCCAAATATCAATTTACTCTCACATATATCCAAATTAACCACAGCTCCCGACCCGGCAATCCGGACACTTTGAAAATTAAGCATCATTATATATATATATATATATATATATATATATATATATATATATATATATATATATATATATATATATATAGATTAGTTAGTTCAAAAGTTGAACTTATATTGTTAAAATGTCCCGCTTTTATCAAATTTGGTGTTGAATTTAAAATATAAAGTTTTAAAAGCCTAGTTGGTTAAATGCTTATACTTGTTTTTGTTCGGTTGTAAGATCGAAACATACATATATGATTTTTAATTTTATTTTTAACCGTTTTAAGTTTATGGACGAGTCAATCCACAATCCGACCCAAATATTCATTTACTTTCACATATATATCAAAATTAACTAAATCTCTCAAATCCGACAATTCAAATACTTTAAAAATGAATTAGCATCATTTATATATATATAATATATATATATATATATTATATATATATTCACCACTAAAATTTGTATCTCGTTTTTATCTTCTTTTTTAATAAAATAAATTATCACAATTCCTCAATTTTTTTTTTAATGAAAATTGAATTGAATTTTTTTGATTTATTTTTAAAATTATTTTTTTACTTCAATTATCTTTAGTGAGTTACCTTAATAATAATACAAACAACATCCATAAAATTAAATAACTATTTTAAAATTTGTCCATATGAAAACTTAATCATCATGGCATCAAATTGTGATATATACTATTTTCTTTTTCCTTTCATGTGATCAAACAAAAGAAAAAGTTGATTTAAGAGATAATAAAAAAAAAGGACATTTTGAGATTGCTTAACTAAAGCACAAATTAGGGAAAGTCATGTTACAACTTACTTCCATGACTTTTTGTCCTCGCCGTTCAATAATATCATGAATTATTAAGAAATATAATATTTCATTGGTTTATAATTTTTTTTGAGGTAGATATAGACCTTGTTCATTTATATTTATATATATATATATATATATATTTAATTAAATTATGTTTTAAAATATTATTTTATGTAAATTAATATTTTTATAAAAAAATATCAATGTATTTACATATAAACCAAAACCCTAGCTCTGAAAATATATTTTAAATGAAAAATTTAAATAAATAACACCTAATTTGATTGTTTGTATTGTTGCGTTACATAATAACAAATATTTACCCAAGTTGAATACCAACGATTTTTCATAAAGTGACGACGAAACCGGGAAGAAGTCAAAAAAGGGACCACCACCTTTGTTTGTTACTTTGAAATGAACAAGACTCCATTTTGTTTATGACCGGGACGGATATAAACAAAAGAAAGATTATATAGCCCGATAATCATGTAACTTAAAGATTAAACAAATTTTATAATTAATCATCTAAACTCTAAATTTGTATATATATATTAGGTCAAGGATAAGTGTTAGCATCAATATTATAGGATAAGGAAAGTGGCGCACACAACACCAACTAAATCCTAAAATAGTTCATAGCATCACCATATATACTAGGTGAAGGTATCTACAACAAATTACATATCTTACCTATATATATATATAACTTCTCATTTACAAATATTTATTAGTATCTTAAATATAAAATCATAAGTTAAATTAGTTTTCATGGATTATGGTGGGGCTTATACAACTTTAATTTTTAATATTTTGTTAGAATAGTATAGGGACGTATAATAATAGTTTAATATAAAATTTAATAAAAGTAATTTAACATAATTGATGAGTTATTTTTATATGAGTTTAATGACTATATGTGAAAGATTTAAATCTTGAAAAAAATATTATTTTAAATTTTTGTTAGGTAGCCTCTAGGATTGCGGGTTATAATCGGTTTGATGGAGGTAAAATATTAGTGGAATAATATAAATTATTTCAATAATATTTCAGTATGATAGTAGATACAAATTGATATAATATATAATTTAAGTGTAGTTTGTGGTATAAATTTGTAATTAGTCTCATGAGTATACATTTTATTTATTAAAACTCTTAATTTTATTTTTCAAATATACTTTTATTAATATTTGTAAATTATCATGTACAGATTTAAAGTATAATTTTTTTTTTGAACAAATATTAAAATTTACAAGAATAGTTAAAACATAACGTTAAATTATTAAATGAAAAAATAAATAAAAAATAAAAAAGTCATAAAATCATGTAAACATGAAAAATAAATATAAATACGTTGTTCAATATGTTATTGGGCTCGTAAATATTCAAGAAGAACACTTAACTTTCCTACCGACTTTACCAACTTTTCAAAACGAATCTCAAAATGTATAATAATAATAGCAGTATGAAAGATATGTATTAGACGACTACGATTATTGAAATTCAATGAATTTTTTCAACTTCCATCGTAAAATAATAGAAATGGTAACCCACATGTGTAAGTATATCATATCAGCCGACTGAATTCAAACTTAAGAACTCATTTATCCCCATCTCTTGACAATAAAAAATAAATTTTATTATAATATTATATCTTATAATTAAAATAATAATAATAACATATATAATTTATAAGTTGTGTACATCTTTATAGTTTTATATATATATATATATATATATATATATATATATATATATATATATATATATATATATATATATATATATATATATATATATATATATATATATATATATACTAATTAACAACAACCATGAAAAGTTAAAATAGTTATTGGAGTTATTCTATATATATTATTTATTTATTTCTTCTTAAATATCATTTAGTACTCTATTTAATTTGTTTTTGTTTCCTAAATTTTTCTTTATCTACACACTAAATTTTTGTTTGAAAATTCTAAAGTTATATAAAAAAACTGCAGGATATAATTTTAACAACACAAAATTAATATGGATTAAAGTTAAAAATAACTATTAAGCTAGCATTGAAATTGTAACAATAAATAGTTAATTGGATTTAGACCAACAATGACAGCTGGATTGGATGGGAAGTACTATGTAATTTTATTTTAACAATTTTTTAAATATATATATATATATATATAATAATTAAGATTAATAAAAATAACTTAATTTATTTAATTATTTTCTTTATAAATTTTGTAGTATAGGCGAAGACTTCAAAAATTAAATTATTATTTTTTAATTATTTTTCTCCGCCATCATATAATATAACAAAATTATTTCAATGCATAAATTACATTACCAATCATACCAACTTTAATCTATGTCTATAAACAAATACCAATTCATTTCAAGAACAATATGAGCAATACAAAAAATCAAACCAATTTAGCTCAAGAAAAATAAAAATAAATGTTCGACACAACCCCAAGTAAGGATTCAAGTTACTCATTGGACTTGAAACCGATAAATTGACGAGTGTGTTTTTTTTTTTCATTCCTCAAGTGTAACCATATAATTTAACGTTCCCTTTAAAAAATATTTTTTTTTCAAAACAAATCTTTAAACTAAGGTTTTTTTTTCGGGAAAACGACTTAGCGTCATTTCATTAAAAATTCCCAAAACGGGAAAAAAAACCACGAGTTTAAGAGATCATTCTAGACAGGCCTAGAATGATTTTGAAGTCGTAACATTCTGAATAAAAGCTAAAAACGTAAATGAATTATCTGTTTACAATGCTTTTAATTCTAGTGAGTTTAAAAAACGGTAAATTCCAGTTCCTGCAGATATTCCAGTTCTGCTCCGTGCTTGGAATTCCTCTCCACGTTCCCGCGAGGGCGCTGCAATCCGATACAATATCTTTCCATAACTCGTCAATGCTCCTACGGGTTCTGTCATATACCCTTGCATTCCGTTCTTGCCAAATGTTATACACCACTGCTCCAAAGCCGCACTTGAACACGCTTGTTGCAAATCTATTTCCCTTGGCTTGAGTAGTGCCGCTTCTTTGATTTCATTCCATTCGCTCGGGAAACTGATCAGCTCCAGGCTTTATAGAATCTGTCCCAAAGCTCCGAAGCAATACAACAGCTCCCGAATAGGTGATCTATGGTTTCTTCATTTCCTATGCATAGAAGACAGCTCGCGTCCGGGATGCTCATATACTTACTGATACGATCACGTGTGTTGAGTCTTTCCCAGAAGGCGAGCCATAGGATGAACTGGTGTCGAGGGATAATCTTCGTTGACCATACAAGAGGAGCCCATTCTACTTTCTGCGCTTTTCCCGGATTACCTCCCATATTTTCTTCAATACCAGCTTCCCATTGTCCTCAGCTTTCCATTCATGAATATCCGGTCTGTCGTGTAGTTGTATGTTACTTATATGATCAAGTATCCTCTTTCCTTCTGGAATTCTTCTCAAGAGCAAGTTCCAATTCCCATATTTGATGTCTCTGATTTTCGCTTTTGCGCAGTCCCTTCTGATACGAGTATTTTGAAACTGCTCCTTGTCGATGATGGGCTGGTTTTCAAACCAAGGGTCGTGCCAGAATAGAGTGCCTTTTCCGTCCCCTAGTCGGATGTCATAAAGATCTGCAATATCGCTTCTTAGTTTAAGAATCTTTTTTAGAGACCAGCTCATACCTTCGTGAATTTTGCAGGTCCAGATGCTGGTTTCGTGTTTCATAAATCTCGTATGCACCCATTTGATCCATAGTGACTCCTGATTGCGCTCCAAAGCCCACAGATGCTTGAAGGTTAGAGCCTTGTTCCACTCGATACAGTTCTTTAAGTCGATGCCTCCCTCGTCCTTCGGTTTGCAGAGAGCGGTCCATTTGACTTTCTTTCCTCCTCTTCCACTATTTCCCCAGATAAAGTTTCTCATCAGTGTGTCGAGTTCCTTCATTACCTTCTTCGGAATGACCATTTGCTGCGCCCAATAGCCAACTATGCCCATAACCACGGTTTTGATAAGTTCGATCCTCCCTGCATAAGAAAGTTTTTTCGCTGCCCAGCCAGATATCGTGTTTTTTACCTTTTCAATCAGCGGCTTGCAGTGTGAGATCTCGATCTGTTTTGCAGTTAACGGAATTCCTAAGTACCTTATGGGAAATCTGCCTTCCTTGATGCCCATGATGTTGAAGATGTCCTGTTTTGTTTCGTCCTTCACGCCTCCATAAAATGCCACACTTTTGCTTTCATTAATAGTTAAACCTGTTACCTCAGAAAAGAACGTTAGTGCAGCCCTAATAGTTTTAATGGAATCAACGTCCGCGTGCGCTAGAATGAACAAATCGTCAGCAAAGCATAAATGTGTTACCTCTTCTACCTCACAGAATGGGTGAAAGATGTATGGACGATTCTTTCGGAACATCGCGAAGATGCTCTCAAAGATCGCCATGATAGCTACGAAAAGGTAAGAAGAGAGGGGGTCCCCTTGCCTTACCCCGTTTTCACCTTTGAAATAGCCTCTGTGGACTCCATTGACGCTAACAAACAAAGCAGGATGATGAAACGCATTGCATAATCCAATCGATAAAAATCATAGGAAAAGCAGAAAACAACCAGAAAGTCTCGAATGGCTTCCCATCTAACAGAGTCAAAAGCTTTCTTGATATCTATTTTGAAAGCCACTCTCGGGGATATTTTCTTTTTCCCGTAGCCTTTTAATAGGCTCTGCATGAGAAGAATATTATGAGAGATTGTCCTACCGGGGATGAATGCAGATTGATTAAGATTTATTATTTTCCTATAACATTTTTAAAACGTTTAGAAATGATTTTGGAAATTATTTTATAAATCACATTGCAGCAGGAAATTGGTCTGAAATCTTGTACTTTCTCAGGTACCGCAGTTTTGGGGATCAAGGTTAGGACCGCTGTATTCCATTGCTTTAACATCTTCCTGTTTTGAAAAACTCCAGAACCCCATCAGTAACATCTTACCCACAAACCGACCAATTATCTTTGAAGAACTGTGCATTAAACCCATCAGGACCCGGACTTTTATTCCCATCAATACTAAACAAAGCTTCTTTAACCTCAACCTTCGTGACCACCCTTATCAACTCGCGACTATCTTCTGCAGAGATTTTCCTATCAATAATTTGATACAAGGTATTCAGGTGACTTTGATGCTGCTTTCTTGTACCCATAAGCTGCTTATAGAAATCAATAGCCAGATCTTGGACACCCTTTTGACCCTGAACATATTCACCATCATCATTCTTCAGCCTGTACACATTGTTTCTCATGTTTCTAGCCTTGCATTTTCTGTAGAAGAAAGCTGTGTTTTTGTCACCCAACGAAAGCCAGCTCTGTCTTGATTTCTGTCTAACAAAATTCTCTTCAAGCAGACTCAGCTTCCTGAAGTTTTCAAGCGCATATCTTTCTGTTTCATTGAGTTGTTCATCACTAGCATCCCTTAATAACTTTTTCTGAACCTCTTCCAGTTCTTCTCTAGCAGCCAGAACTCTATTGGAGATATTGCTGAACTTCTTCTTGTCAAAGCTTTGGAGATGATTCTTCAGGAGCTTAAGCTTCTCAGAAACCCTGTACATGTTGGAACCTCTGACATTTGTTGACCATACACTTTCGAGGATACCCTTGAATTTATCGTTATCCATCCAAAAATTGAAAAATTTAAAGGGCCTTTTGAACCTTTCTTCCTTTTCCCAGAACAATTTAATCGGGCAGTGATCAGATATACCCGGATTCAAAACATGAAGTTGACTTCTCGGAAATTGGTTAATCCAGTTCTCATTTACCAGACATCTGTCAATTCTACTTTTTCTAATTTGTTCATTCCCTCTCGTAGAAGACCAAGTGAAGAAGTTCCCAGAATTGGTAGGCTCGATACAACCCATATCTCTGATGCAGTCATTAAATTCAATCATATCCCGAGTAATTTCAGATTCTGGGCTACGATCAGATTCGTTTCTAGTTACGTTGTAATCACCGAGGACAGCCCAAGATTTATCAATACCGATCCAGTTTCTAAGACAATTCCAGAGGAGTCTTCTTTCCGTGCTTGAGTTGCTACCATAGATAATAGCAAGATTAAACACGATTCTTGTGATTCTGTCTTTGACCTCCACCAGGATTGCTTGATCATTCGAAAAAAGAGTCATCACCTCAACAACTTTGTTATCCCAAATAACCCAGATTCTGCCCGTTTTGTCATTTGAGTTATGAATGATTTCCCAGCTACTATCAATACACAGTTTGCTAACCTTCTCAACGTTCCGACTTTTGACTTTTGTCTCAAGAATACCCATAATAGTGATCTTCTGATTCTCAATGATCCTCCTAATTTCTTTACATTTTAGAGGGTCATTGAGTCCCCTTATGTTCCATGTCACTATATTCATGAATGAATATAAGTGTTGGGTTCCTGACTTTCCAGACTGTCCTGGACCTCTTCATCTGAGAAATCATAAGCATCACTTGCCTCACTATCCTCAATGGCTACAGTTTGATTACATGGAATACTATTGCCATTGAGTGAGGGTTGCCTCATGTAGATCTCATCTTCTCCCGTGATAGATTTAGTAGCTTCTGGATCCAGGATCTTTCTGCTTTGTCTTCGATTTTCATCTTGTTCTGCTTTAGTAGATTTTTTCTGACTTTGAACCTCTTCACTACTAGATTCATGTTTGTTATCGATTTTTATTCGCCCTACTTCAGAATTAAGGCTCACTGCCTTATTCAAGACCAAATTGTCTTCTTCTGCACTTGATCCTTTGATTTCACAAAACCCAAGATTTCCCAGTCCATTTTCAAGAGCTTCTTTATTACTTATTCCAAGATTCTCCTGTTCATCATCTCGAAAGGTGGCTCTGAGCCCAAGGGTCAGGTTATTTCGAATTTTGATGACATTGTTTTTTAGGTTCCTGCTTGCATTCCTAGAACTGTGAAGAGTAGACTCACGACCTATTGGAGTGCCTTCAGATCCAATTTTGCTTGTTTCATATGGGCCAAGTATTCCCCGTCCCATAGATCTTTGAATTTCAGAAACTTTGGAACTAGGACATGTAGTTACTTCAAGACCAGTTCTTTGATCAGTATTGGGATCGGTGGAGTTAGGACCAACAATAGTATCATCCACAATAATAGGACTTGTGCCAGTATTAGGACCAATATAGCCGGGATCAGCAATGGTTGCACACTTTTCATCAGGACCTGTAGTAGCAAGTCCGGTAGCTTGAGTAGTTTCATGATCAACAAGTCCAAGACCAGACTTAATATGGTCAATATGGCTAGGAATAGTAGCTTTATGAGAAGCTCTAGGACCGGTGTGTCTATGTCCAGCTTTATCAGGACCGATACCCTGACCAGGACTGACATTTTGAATAGGACCTATTCTTGAGAAAACAGAATCCCTAGGACCGGTGCCCTGAACATGACCAATATGATCAACGTTAGTGGGGCCAGCTTGTACCCTTACCCACTTCATTCTTTTTCCTATCTTCTTCCTTATCCTTATCTGTTCTTGCTTTTGGTTGCCCATCTTATCGTCCTTAGTGCGTTCATTGCTGTTAAGTTCAGACCTGTTCACATTTCTCTCAGCCTGAGCCTGGTTAGAGTCATTGATATCGCTTACTTGAGTGTTGTTATTGGCCTTCGATTTTAGATTATTATTGACTGGACATTTATTCGTAGCGTGTGTGAAAGTGCTACACCATATACATCGATTTGGTTTCCATTCGTATTGTACTCCAATGTCAAATAAATTTCCCAGTCTATCTTTAAGTTCAAGCTTGATTGGAAGAGAGCTACTTGGATGGATTTCGACACTAACTCTGGCCACAGATGCACGCTCATAACCTTCCATTGCTGGGTCAAACATAAGTGGTTTGCCTATAATGCTTGAAATATAGGCCAGGCCCATCGGGTTGCACATGTGTGGTGGAACATTCTTGAGATTTACCCAGATTTGTTCAAGTTCAGGCGGTCTATGATTAGTATTAAGTTCTTCGCTCCACTTGTACAACTTGAATCTTTTTCCCCTGATAAAAGTATATTCGCTCTCTATGATCGACTTTATTTCGCTTCCATTCCTGAAGGATAGAAAGTAGAATCCGTGATCATTGATTGTGATCCTCTCTAGACCAGAGGATTCCCACTGACCCATCAACGTTCTTTTAACCTCAGCAAATGGTGCTTTCATGTTGCCCATAAAATGACCAACTATGACAAACTCCCATGCCTTGACACATTTTTCTTCAATTTCGGGTGGGAGCTCAAATCGGTGAGGATGATCAAGTGTAATTACCTTTGGGAATAAGGTGTCAATCTGGAATTTTCCCTTTTCTGGATCGCTCATGGCATTTCCATTCCACACCTTTCCTTCTTGCCAAGTTTATTTGGGTTGCTCATGATAGTGTACACCTTTGTTTTATTACATTTCGAAATTTCCTTCATGGCGTCAACCGTCCACTTGATCACTTCATCATATTGGTCTTTGTTGAAGAGATTCCAATTCTTTATATAGTGAGTTTTGAACTGAGCATTCAACTGATCATTTCTTTCTTGGGGCATCGTAATCTCTTGTTTATTAATTTGGAAAAATAACTTCTTCATCTGGTTTCTCAGTCCTGCCAAATTTGCTATTTCGTTTTTCCTCATTGACCACGTTGGACCAGCAGTAAGATCCTTGTTATCATCCTGAGTATTTTCTTTGCCAGGAATTGCAGCAGTAGGAGGAGCTGAGGAGGTGACTGTTTCAGGGATGCTATCTTTCCTGACTTGTTTGTTCTTTTCGGCCCATCTAACCCTTATATTTCCCACAAAACCGTTGCCTTCAATTGTTCCGATCTTCTTTAGAATATCCCCTTTAGTGCTCTTCTCTTGTGTATCAGTTTTCCTCTTTTGAATACTATCAATTGGCATTTCAGGATCCAGATTAACGAGTGGAGAAAACGCACCCAGGTTCAATATCTCAGGGTTAGCCTCGGGTGTCACAGTTTCCTTGGGATTTACTTCAACATTCTTCTTAGAACTTGAGTTATTTGCCTTCATGTTTTTCCTTTCTTTGATTTTCGATTCATTCTTACCCTTCTTAGCTGTTTTAGAATTATTCGATCTAGTTTCTTGATCGATCTTTTCAATTTCAGCACTTGTTTTGGAAGAATTATGCCTCTTTGCTTTTGGTTTGATCTTTGTTGCCGATATCTTCTTCATGGATTTATGATATTCGAGGTCGCATATTATTGTTTCATCATAGTCAGTGCTATCGTCTGATTCCAAATCAACATCTATGCTTTGGTTCTTTTGATTCGACCGGTGGCTCATAGCTTTGTTAGTAGATTTATTATCTTGGCGATTAGGACGGTAGAAGGTGGATATGTGATGTCAGGACCGACATTTAAAGAGATAGGACCGGCATTAGAAGAGTTAGGACTGACATTAGAGGATCTAGGACTGGCATTAGAAGAGCTAGGACCAGCATTTGAAGAGCTATGACCGACGTTTGAAGAGCTAGGACCGGCATTTGAAGAGATATGACCAATGCCATGAGTAGTTTTAGTGTATCCAGGACCGGCGTGTTCAGGATCAATGACTTGAATATTCATGTTATCCACCCTTGTTAGACCCAACTTTTTTGCAACCAAATTATCTTTTTCAGACCCAGCCAAGCGAAAACCGTTGGCTAACCCCATATTAGACCCGGCCAAGCGAAAACCGTTGGCTAATCCCTCATCAGACCCGACCAAGCGAAAACCGTTGGCTAATTCTTCTAGTTTCATACATTCTTCACCTCTTATACCCTGACTTAAATTCTGACCCAACTTATTTGTAGCTTCCATGAGATCCATACCCAGACCCAGATTGTCATTCATGATGTCATCAATCAACGAATCAATATAATTTCCAGTCAAGCTTTCACCATTGGCTATACCAATCAAGTTCAGTTCATCATCCTTTATATCTGTATTATTAGGCTTTTCTAATTTAGCTGAATTTATTTCCATGAATAGCTCTAACTCAGATCCAATTTTTTCAGTGTTTCCAGATTCTGTTAGACTATGTCCTTTAATAGTTTCAGCTAGATGTGCAGGCTGTTTAGAAGATCCTGCAATTTTAGCCTCAGTTTCAGAATCCTGGGCGCATTTAGTGTCTTCTGTCCAACCTTTTTCAAGTCTAGTACATAGTTTGGATATCTGACTTTCCATTTGATCCTTAGCAGAACAGGTAGACTTAGCATTCTGATCATTAATGGAACCCGAGACTTTTAGATTTGCAAGATTTCTCATTGTAGAACAAGACTCTGAAATTATATCATTCTTTGGACCTAATGGACTCTGAGCAGCTGATATCTCCAACCCTGTAGAGGCAATTTCAAAATGATCTATTTTGCCCAGTTTAGCATCCTCTTTAGTAGGACCGGTAAAATTTGTTTTCTGATATTTCTCTGCACCTGAATTACCCAAACTGTCATGTTTTCCTGCTTCTGAAATTGACCCCGACCTTGTAATATTCTTTGAACCTATTAATTCTCGATCAACAGTCTTATTCAGCTCTGTCATACTTACCTCAATAGGAACACCAGTACCAACTTCAGTAGGATCATTCAAAACAGACATAATCTCAGCATAATGTTTTCACCCGATTCAGAAACAGACCCCAATTTTGAACTTTCAATAGGACCCAATAAACCTGTGCAATTTATGTCATTTTCCTGCATTATCTTAGAGTCTTTTTGACAGATTATCTCCAACATTGGGACTGAATTTTCAGCACAAGCGACCCGATTGTCATCAATTTAACAAGACAAGATTTCAAATCCAATTTCCAACAGAATGACCGGTCAGGTCTAGGGTACCAACCAGCGACTCTAACGGTCCATTCTGTGCAGCAAGTCCAGTAACAACAGAATTTTCTGGAATTAAAGTCCTATCATTTCTATATGCAGTACTGTCTTTTCCTATCAATTCAATCCTATCATTTCTATTATGAACATGCATATTGTTACAGTATAAATCCCCAATAGAACTATTCTCATGTAATTCATCAGCATGTGGAAAAGAACTCATACCCGATGATGTATTTGGCATAGAATCAATAGGCGCATCTTCTCCGTTGTTTAGGACTTCATCCATGATTTCTGGCTTCTGCTTCCTGGGATTGTTAAGAGACCTGCGAGTTCGTCTATCAGACCTAGCCTTGCTGCTTGTCGACGGCCCCTTCAGCACCTTCTTAGGATCATCAGGGCGGACTTGAAGGACGCCCCTTGCCCGAGTAACTACACTGGACGGGCGCGTACCAGTCATTGGAAAGATCAAGCGCAAACTGCCTAATCTTCAAAGGAGCCACAGAGGTTGGAATTCTGCAGCAAAGGGTGGGCGCAAACAGCACGATTGGAAACCAATCGCACCGGAACGGGGGCTTGAAAATAATTGCTCAAACAAGAAAGGGTTTAAGCAATTTTGGAACGGTCTGTAGCTACGAAAGCTTCCTCCAGACCGAACACTTGATTCAAACGGCGATAAAGAAGTTCAATGGAGACCTACCCGCGCCTCGCGGTGTGGTTGATGTCCCGACCGAGGTCCGAACTAACCTGTAAACGAAAAGTGAGAAGAGGAGGGCGACCGACGCCGATTTGACGTCAAGTCTCTGCAGAAGGGGGTTTGACGAAATGTTCCGGTAAACGGTAAGAGAAGATGACCGTGACCGTTCCTTGCACAACAGAACACGTTCCAGAGGGCGCACGACAACCGATCGAAGGTGCTGGAGGATGGCGGCTGACTTCCAATGTAGAAGCGCGGGTCGCGGCAAGAATCCGTGTCGTTTGTGTTGTTCGTGCGATCGTGCCGATCGTGCCGAATGTGCCGATCGTGCCGATTGTGCCGATCGTGCCGAAAACGACCTAAATATCCGATCTAGAAACTATAATCGTGATTTCTCCCGATTCCTCCGTTCAAATTGAAATTCCTTCGGTCAGATTGTAGGGGGGAAAGAGACGCACCTACTGGAGAAATTTGAGATCATTCCGACGTCAAAAGCTCCGGCGGCGTTGATGTGCCGGTCGTGCCCGATGTGAGAAAAAAATCTCCAGAGAAATTTCTCTCTCTAAGTGCGTTTTTGTTAAGTTTTGACAAATATGACTTTTCTTTAAACTAAGGTTGATCAACTCAACTATTTAATATAGTAAATCAAATTTGGTAGGGTTTGCTAATATATTTCAAAGGTCCTTTCATGAAGTTGTTTAGATTATCGACCGATATTGGTGGAACGTCGAATGATGCAGAGAACATGTCGACTATTTAGATTCGAAAATAAATGGCTGATCAAGGAATAATTTATACCATGTGTGCGCCATCATGGTGGATGTGTCAGACATCGGTTGAGTTTCTGTCGAGTAACCTCTTTGTGAACTTAGGAATTTGCGTAAACTTCTCAAAAGTTGGTTTGTGAGATATCGTACTTTATTTTGTGCTAAAATAAATGATTTGTGTAATGAAATTAATTTCATTGATGGGGCTGAGGAGATTCGTAAACTCTCTGATGAGGAGGTAGTTCTCAAATTCACATTGTTAGTAAGTTGTTTGATATGTGTAAGGAGGAAAAAATGGTGCACGCCAACGAAGTAGAGCAACATGGTTAAGAGTCGGAGATAGAAACACCAAATTTTTCTATGGAATATCTAACGTGTAAGTACTAAATGGTGTGGATTAATTTGATCTCGATCGAGGGGGAAATTCATAATAGTAACCATAAATCTCAACGAGTATTGTCAAATTCTATAAGAGTTTGTTTGAGAAGCCATTTAAAGTTAGACCTAAATTGAATGATATTACTTTTGATTCAATTATTACAATGCAAAAATATATGTTGATAGCCCGTTTTTCATTGGAGGAGGTTGAGGAAACCATTAAGCATGTGGAAGTGATAAAGTGTTGGGTGCGACGAGTTTACTTTGGTTTTTTTAAGAAGACGTGGATTTCCTTAAGACTAGAATAATGGAAGCAATTGATCATTTTTATCATTTTTCATCATTTGACAAGAGTTGGAACTCTATTTTATGTCTCATTCGGTAAAGCTCTAAGGACTATTGATGTGAATAATTTTAGACATATCCATCTCGTTTCGTCTTTTCTATAAGATTGTCGCAAAATTTTTGGCCAATAAGTTGCAGAGGGTGTTATAGACAATCATATATAGTAATTAGATAACGTTCATTAAAGGCTGTCAAATCTTGATGTTGTATTAATAGATAATGAGTGCATAGACTCAACTAATGTAAGAGGTGACAAATGTGCTTTTGTCAAGTTAGATATCGAAAAAGTTTAAGATCACATTAATTGAGATTTTTGTTTGATGTAATGGACATAATGAGAATGGGTGCGAAATGTTGGGGAAAAACCCTGACAGAACCACAAAAGAAGAAAACAAAAGAATGAACACACTAACAGAATTTGATAACGGAGTTCGGCCAAAATGTTGCCTACGTCTCCGAGCACTAAGGCTATCAATTAATAAGGAAGAAGAGATACAATTTGGGTGCAATAAACCAAGAGGGAGAGTTTCTTTTATACACTAAGAAAACTTCCACAACTCCCATCATCTTCCGATGTGGGATTTATGCTAATTGTGAATATAGTTTCTTTTATATACTAAGAAACTTTTTTTCACTCCCATTATCTTCCGGATGTGGGATTCTAGTTGTGCCCAAAACAACAAATCTCCACCTTGGCACAATATCCAAATACTAATTCTTCAATATTAAAAATAGTCCTTCAGTGTTTCCAATTGGCGCTCTTCAGCGCCGACTCAAACGCGGAAGATGTTTACCAAATCTAAACAATTAGATTTGGTTTTCCCCATGTCTTTCATCTCGAACTCTTTACCCAATTGAACCTTCAACTTGTCAACTTCATATTGGCTCTTTGATGCTATCAACATATCATCAACGTACAAGAGTAGATAGATGTAAGACTCATCTTGCAATTTGCGCAAATACACACATGAACTGAATCTGCTTCTTGTGTACTTGTGCTCCATCATAAACTTGTTAAGTTGCTTGTACCATTGTCTCGATGATTGCTCAACCTGTACAATGATCTATTCAACTTGCAAACCCAATTTTCTTTATCAGCAACTTTGAATCCATCTGGTTGATAATGTAGACTTTTCTCGTTCAAATGACCGTGTATGTCTGCGGTCTTCACATTTGGTTGAGCTAGCTCCAAATTCATCTGCGATACCAAGGCCAACAAAATTCCAATGGAAGAGTGTTAACAATAGGAGAAAGTACCTCATTATAATCACCGCCTTCCTTCTGAGCGTAGTTTTTTTAGCTACAATTTTTCCTGTAGCGAACATCAAAATTTTTCGGAAAATCCTTCTTTCTTTAGCAAAGATTCCATTTACCACCAATAGGCCTTCTTCCCTTTTCGTAGCTGCCGTTCAACTTGCATGTCTCATTCTTTGAATAGATTGACATCTTCATCTTCCATACACCTCTCCTTTTTCCATTTTGCATGTCCTTCGACTGACATCTGGAAAAGGTGGATGGAACATCATCTACGGACTAGAAGTGCATAAGCCGCCATGTCAACAAACCGACCTGGTTTGAATAAATCGTCTTGGCCTATTCACAGCAATTGATTCACTTTGTCTGAAGGTTCTTGGGTCAGAACCTCTTCCTCCTCATTTAACTCTTAGCGTCTGTCGTCGGAGAGTCACTCTAATTGGGCTTATCTTTATCTGCTCAAACTCCACCTGTCGGCGGAGTACAATCAACTTTGTCTGGTGTTACCTTATTCACATTGATAATCATCAAAAGTAACATCTCTACTGATAATGGTTTCTTTGCATCCAAACACCAGAGGCGATATTCTTTAAACTCCTGTAGTAAATCCCATAAAAAGAGCCTTCTTTCCTCGTGGATCCAAATTTGATTCAACTCCATGATAATATGCAGTAGAACCAAAAATATGCAAAGGAATCATACTCAGTTGTAGGTTTCCAGACCATACCTCTAATGGAGTCTTGCCACCAAGTGTAGATGATTGGTAGGGCGGGAATTTACCTAAATGTTGAGGGCGTATGACACAGCTTCTGCCCAAAATTTCCTGTCTAACCCAGCATTAGACAACATACATCGAACTTTCTCCACCAATGTCCTGTTCATACGTTCCGATACTCCATTCTGCTGTGGTGTTTTTCTAACTGTGAAGTGTCGAACTATGCCACACTCTTGGCATAACTTCTGGAATGGATCATTCTTGTATTCTCCACCGTTATCAGTCCGGAGAACTTTGATCTTTCTTCCTGTCTCGTCTTCAACTTGAGTTTTCCATTTAAGAAAAATCTCAAACACTTCACCTTTGTTCTTCATAGTAAACACCCATACTCTTCTGGAAAAATCGTCAACAAAAGTAACAAAATAATGTCTACCTCCAAGAGAAGGAGTCTTGGAAGGTCCCCAGACATCTGAGTGCACATATTCCAAAATACCCTTGGTATTATGCATAACAGTGCCAAATTTTACTCGCCTTTGTTTTCCCAGAATACAATATTCACAAAAATCTAACTTACAAACTTTTGTACCTTTCAACAATCCTTGCTTGACAAGATTTTGTATAGATTTCTCACCAGCGTGCCCCAATCGCATATGCCATAGCTTTGTTGCCTCTAACTCTTTACTGCTCCCGGAAGTTGATACACATGATGTCCCATTTACTGTACTACCTTGATAATAATACAAATTATTACTCTTCCTGATAGCTTTCAACATCACTAGCGCTCCAGATATTACCTTAAGAACTCCATTTTCCAATTTCACATGCAGGCCTTTCGACTCCAAGGCCCCCAAAGAAATGAGATTCTTTTTCATATTCGGTATGTACCGAACATCTCTAATAATTCTGGTGGATCCGTCATCATTCCTCAGCTTGATTGAACCTATCCCCTTTATTTTACATGTATTAGCATCTCCCATGTAAACAACTCCACCATCTAGTTCCTTAAAGTCAAAGAACCATTTTCGAACTGGTGTCATATGATAAGTGCAGGCTGAGTCCAATATCCACGCATCAGGATGTGATATTGTGTGTGACATCGATAAAGAGTATTCTGAATCTGCATCACCTTTGTTTTCTGCAACATTCGCATCTTCAGAATCTTTCTCTTTCTTCTTCAACTTTGGGCAGTTAATCTTCCAATGTCCTTTCTCACGACAGAAAGCACATTCATCTTTGGCAACTCTACTTTCAGATCTTCTGCCTTTCCCTTTTGATTTGCTCTGCTGACGGCCCCTGACCATCAATGCTTCATCTGCTGTATCTACTTTGCTTTTCCTTTTATCCTGCTTTCTCAATTCATGACTATATAAAGCAGAACTTACAGCATCAAGAGAAACATTTCCCTTCCCATGAAGTAACGTTGTTTCTAAGTGTTCAAATTCATCAGGAAGGGACGATAGCAACATCAAAGCCAAATCTTCATCCTCAAACCTAACGTCAAGGTTTAACAAATCCGCTACTAACTGATTAAACTTAGTTATATGCTCATTCATCGTAGTACCTGATTGGTATTCAAACCGGAACAGTCGCTTCTTCATAAGGAGCTTATTCTGACCACTCTTCTTCAGAAACTTGTCCTCCAATGCTTGCCACAGTTTCTGTGCAGAAGTTTCATTCTTCACAGCATACTTCTGCTCTCTGGACAGGCACGACCGAATTGTTCCGCACGCCAATCGATTCATGATACTCCACTCTTTTTCTTCTATACCATCTGGCTTTCCGACCTCAATAGCAACATCTAGACCCTGCTGAAAAAGACAATCTAGAACCTCACCTTGGCACATGCCGAAATGCCCAGTTCCATCAAAGATCTCCACCGCAAACTTCAAATTCGACATCGGTGTCCTCGTCCAGGATGACGAAGGAGTTGACGCCCCTTTTGAAGACTCCACCATGCCAAGGACGAACCTTCGGCTCTGATACCACTTGTTGGGGAAAAACCCTGACAGAACCACAAAAGAAGAAAACAAAAGAATGAACACACTAACAGAATTTGATAACGGAGTTCGGCCAAAATGTTGCCTACGTCTCCGAGCACTAAGGCTATCAATTAATAAGGAAGAAGAGATACAAATTTGGGTGCAATAAACCAAAGAGGGGAGAGTTTCTTTATACACTAAGAAACTTCCCCAACTCCCATCATCTTCCGATGTGGGATTTATGCTAATTGTGAATATAGTTTCTTTTATATACTAAGAAACTTTTTTTCACTCCCATTATCTTCCGATGTGGGATTCTAATTGTGCCAAAAACAACACGAAATGGATTGGATGCATTAGATTTTGCCTCTCGACGATTAAGTTTTCTATCATTGTTAATGAGAGTTCTCCATGAATGTTTTGAGAGCTCCTAAGGGATCAGACATGGTGATCCACTCTCTCCATTTTATTCGTCATTATTATGGAAGCCCTTTAAAAAATGATAGATTTCGCAAAAAACTCGGGACTCATCAGTGGAGTGAGTTTTGAGTTGAGAAGGTATCAGTTTACCCTATCACATTTATTTTTCACTAATGACATACTCTACATGGTTCAGACTACCTACATGAATTTTAAACACATTCGAGATATTTTATAGCTATTTAGTGCATGTTCCGGTCTTCGAGTTAATATTAATAAGTCAAACTTTGTTTCTCAGAATCTGTTTTGAATAGAAGAAGGGTGAGATTGACAAATGTGTTGGATTCAGAATTGGCGGTCTTTCGTCAACATATCTTAGTATGCCATTGAGTGCTAAATTACGATATAAAGTCTTTTGGGACCCGATTATCACTAAAATAGAATGTAAACTATCTATATGAAAAAGTAAGACAATCTCGAAAGGGGGTCGATTAATTCTCATTAAGAGTGTATGTCATCTATGCCCACATATATGATGTCTTTATTCATTCTTCTAAGAGTGTGGCGGTGAAGATGAGGAGAATAATGTGTAAATTTTTATGTTGATCTTCTAACTCATCGTTTTATCATCTAGTTAATTGGGATAAAGTTAAATGTTGTAAAAATCAATGAGGTCTAGATATTCAAAATCTTATTTCCTTTAATAAGACTCTTATATCAAAATGGTGTAGTAGATTTGCAATGGAGCCTAATAGTCTTTGAACATCGATGATCATATGTAAGTATGGACATGATTGGTCTAGTTGGTTCACCAAAATGTCTAATTATCAAGTGATGTGTAACATTTGGAAGGGAATTTACTCTATATGGAAAAGTTTTCATGAGTAGTCTAGATTCATTGTGGGGGTATGGTTTTCCAGTTAGTTAAAGGACGACATTTGGTGTAGTGTCAAAATTCTAGCTACAATATATCCTAAGATTGCTTCTATTTATATATATGTAGAAATGCCATAGTTAGAGACATGTTTGATCATTGGTTTAGTGGTTTCGCTAACCGAATTAAATATAGAATGAGATTAAACATTAAAGAGAGTTCATCCTATAATATAGTTTACTTTTGGTAGGACGCAATCAAGTGTCCCCGTCTAAACAAGACATTATGCATTGACAAGGCATGTATAGTTTTCATGTGGGGCATTGCTGCAAGTTATTCACTAAGATGATTAATTCCATATAATTTTTGTTGGAGAAACTTTGGGAGTCAAAGATTCCATTCAATATCTCATTTTTGGATGGATCGTTATTCACGATGGAATTCTTATGGATGATATGTGCATGAAAAATATTATAATATGGTTAGTCGTATGAGTAACGAGGAGGTTGAATCGATAACTCACTTATTTTTTTCATTTTCGAGGGGTGACTAGTATTAGGAGCGCGAGGGAGAAATCTCCATGAGGGATGAACCACACTAATCTAGAGGGAAATGGAAGAGAAGTCGATCCTCCAGCAGGTGATACGCGAGCGAGCCTTTTTGTGGAGTATTACTGAGATTCATTGGGTGATGCTTGGGTTTTTGGGTAATTGTTGAGAATTTTGGATTGATGCGACTGATATGACAAACATACATAGTTGGGTTAACATTCCAATTATTTTTTGATAGACTATCTAGTTTGAGAGAAATCGTCAAACTTTCAATGATTATAGTCGTCCGATGCGTATCATTCATAATGTTATTATTATCATGCTTTATGAGATTTATTCGGAAAGCCAATAGAGTTCGTCATGGTATTAATCGTTCTTTTAGAGTACTTACGAGCTCGATAACCTATTGAGTAACGTTTTTTTAATTTTAATTTTATTTTCATGACAGGCTTTATCGTTTAGCTTAAACGATTTTTGATCATTTTTAAAATTTATGGACCTTTTTCAAAAAAATAAATATAAAGATCTATTTTAAAGCCTTATATAATGTCTTAATTATAAATTCAATCAATCCTTTTAAATTTAAAATTGGGTTTATTAAAAACAAATTATTGTTATTATAAGTGTAGGTACCCACATTTTACACCATAAATTTATAATTTTAAATATATTTTGAGCTAACGAATTATTTCAAAGAATATTCGTATATGAGCTCATTGCATGTGATTAAAACAAATAATTAATTTAGAGACGACACCATATAAATCGAGCCATGCACGCACTAAAATTTACATACCCAATTTATAAAATTAAAATAATTATTTTAATTTATTCGAATAAATAAAATCAAAATAATTAACCCCAAGGCTAAAACCTAATTAAAACAATTAATTGATTTAATTATTGTGATAATTAAAATCTAATTAATTAAGAAAAATGGCCAAAATAAAAAATAATTTTTTTTGGGATAAATGTTGTACTCATTTATCTTAAAATAATTTTAGATGAAATGAGGTATCCATTTAATTCCTAAAAATTATTTATTTAACCTCAAAATATAAAATAAATAAAATAAATAAATAAATTGGAAAAATAGTTATCATATTTATTTTAAAATGATCGAAATTAAATGCAAAATGGTGAAAGAAAAATCAAATTTCAAATAAACCCTTAAGGTTTTAAACTGAAAATAAAATTGTAATCGGATGTAGCCGAAACCCTGGTGGAAAGCTATAGTCGAAACCACGTCCATCGAATGAACGCTGGATTTTTTCATTCAACGCTATAGACGCGCCCGCGTAGCTCGTTGCAACCAAAGGACTATGCGCCCACAAAGCAACAAACCGACTAATGCGAGTGTTAACTCCGTCAGCCAGAACACGACGAAACAGTCAAAACGTGGACAAAACGCTAATGGACCACTCTGCATCCATGTTCTCTCCTAAAACGACGTCGTTTCATGCCTCAATCATCTTCTCCAATGCTATCGCCGGAAGGATCAAAATAAATTGATTTTTCAAAGATGAAACTTTCTCGTTAGTAAACCTTTCCGACTGATTCGAAAGGCGAAATGATCACCCTACCACGATGATCATTTCTCCTATCATTATAGGCACAATCACTACCTATTCTGGCAAGTGGGATGAAGAACAACCAAAACTCCATTAATGACTTTTGGTTGATTCGATCCAGTTGAAGCCTTCACTAACTCAAGAAGGATATAAATAGCCTCTCTAAATAAATCCGAAGAAAAGGGATAACATCTCAAACATCAAATCGGAAGAAATAAAAAATCCTCCATTGAAGCTCAAAAATTTTAATTTTTTGAAAATTTTGTATAAGGATCTAAAGCTTGGATCCAAGTATCTCAAAAACTTCCTTAAGGTCTAAGGAGTGTTCTCCAATCCTTGGTATGATTTCAATCATCATTTAATTCATACTTCTAGTTTGAATTAAAATTTTTATGTTTCAGTTTTCATAAGTTTGTATAATGTCTAGTTGTTGGATTTTAGGATTGAAAATTGATCCTAAGACCATTTCTAAGCTTTTTGTTTACGATAGAATCAATTAATCAACCTTAAACAAAAAAAACCTAAATTTGAATTTTGAAAATTCAAAAATCAGGTTTGTTGTTCTTGGGTTAATCCTCAAGAACAACTGCCTAGAAAGTATCCCAACATGTTTATAATGATGTTGGAAAATTATTTGGATCATGTTTGATCCATCACGATCATGTTTTATCAAAATTAAAATTTTCAAAATAATTGAAAATTTTGAGTTTTTGATTTGGTCTAAACGAACAGCCAATATTTTTGTTTTGATATCAATCAAGTTTATGGAGTATAAGAAATCAATTAGCTAGATCCTTACACTTCAAAACAACTTTAAAACCAAAAATCCGATTTTTGACTACAAACTGTTTTGAACAAGTTGATCATCATTTAGGTCAATTATACCTCGGGGTGATATTTTAAACGTCCATGTGAGCTTTGTGAATCTATCCTGCCACCCTTGACAAAGAATCTAGGCCTCCATCAAAATTGTAAAACCTGCAATTTTAATGTTCTTGAGGACCGGTAGGTCCGACCGAGGACCGAGAGGTCCGACCTAGAAATTTTACTTAGGACCGAGAGGTCCAATCAAGGCTTTTTCTTCTAGGATCGAGAGGTCCGACCGATATTCTTCAAATAGGACCGAGAGGTCAAACTGAGGATTTCTACATCCGACCAAGAGGTTAGACCTAGGACCGAGGAGTCTTGCACCCGATCGAGAACTCCTAAACCTAAGACCGATGACTTCCACCTAGAATCGAGAGGGGTCGAGAATCTAGCACCCAACTAAGAATTATAACTTAGGACCAAGGAGTCTCGCATCCGATCAAGAACTCCTGAACCCAAGACCGATGACTTCCACCTAGGACCAAGAATTCTAGCCTAGGACCGAGAGTCCTTAGCACCCAGACCGAGGCTTTTCAGCCAAGACTGAGGATCCTAAGCCCCGACCAAGAGTCTCCTAACCTAGGGCCGATGAATCTTAGCCCCCGACCGATAAAACGAATCCATGACCCAAGACACCGGTCCTAATGCCTGTTTGGTTCCCATTTCCAAACTCTAAAATTAATTTTTAATTTTAGACCTCAAACCATTTTCTAAAAATCCTAAAATATTAGAAAATGATTTCAAATTTTTTTTGGATATTTCCACAAAAAATTATTTTGATAAAGGTTTGTTTATGATTTACTTTTAAACCTTAATACCTTTTAAATTGATGTTCTTAAAGGATTTTCCTCCCTAAATTATCATCAGCAACATGTACTCGCATTTAAATAATTGTTGTTATAATACTTTAAATAACGTACAAAGCTTATACATGCTTAGTACTAGAAGATTAATTGGTTAAAAATAAAATGTTTTACAACCAATTTTCAAAAGCCAAATTTATAAGTAGAGACCGTTTTAAAAATTAGTACGGAGGATGAAGCGCAGAAATTCTTTCTCGAGTATCACCAAACTACCAACCAAAAGGAAACTATAGTTAATACGTTTGTACACGTATACCATTTTTTTATTTTCAAAAATCAATTGACGATTCTATTTCAAAGAAATAATTTTTTAAATTAATTGTTTTTAATTAATTTAAACAATGAATTTCTAAAAAATCAAATTGTAATTTGATTATCGCAAATCCCTGGATTATTTAAATTTGAATAAAAAATAAATATTTTTATAATTAATTTCAAGAAGATGTTAGGAATTATTTAAAATATTTAAAATAATGTTTTATTTTAAAAATATTCCTAACACGCAAATCAATTTTGAAATCCTCGAACCTCAAGCTTTCCGTGGAAAGGGGTTTTTCTATGGGTTACAACTTTATGACGACTCTGTTGGGGATTAAATGTTTAACTCGAAAACAAAACTTGGCTTTTAAAACCTTTTTATCACGTTTTAAACTTAATAGGCTTGTCTTGAAAGGTACAACACCTAAGAGACACATAGGTTTTACCCTATTAAATGCCTTTACATGTAAATGGTACATCACTCTAACTCCATTTTCAAAGAAGTACACAACCAAGGTCGGTACTTCTACACTTATTACAATCGCATGTTTTAGATTGTAAATGAGAAATGACAACTTGTTATAATACAAGTGATGTTGCAAGAGGAAAAACTAGAATGCATGGGATTGACCACCCTTTGGAGATGAGCCGTCCAATAGGACGTAGGCATTGTGGAGATGAGAGAAAATTCCCAATCGAGTTGATATTCCCTGGTTTATGGCGGCAATTTTACCCTCTCCATTATCGACGAATAATACTCTCTTATGATTCCCCTTAGAACAAAAAATTTGGATACTATCACCAAGCCACTTGTTTGTCGTGCCTAGACAACCAAAACCTCATTAGTAAAACCCTTACGTGACTACTATATATGTATTAAAAACTTGGATACTATCACCAAGACGGTTGTTTGTCGTGCTTAGACAACCAAAACATCATTAGTATAACCCCTATGTGACTACTATATATGTATTTTGTGCATGTATCTATAGTCTAAGTGAACATTTCAAACATGTTTCCTTCTTTTCAAAACAAGCGCATTTTTGTAAATATTTTGAATTTTCAATCCTAGATGATGTCCATGCTGACATATATCGAGTTGATCCCATGGATCGATAGTTTTCATTAAAACGAGTGGAACTATGGGATTTACGGACTAACCCCCATCACGAGGTTCACAAACTTTAAAATAAACCACACCTTCATGATGCAAATACAAAGGAGGTGGATTCATACATGACATGTTTACTATATGAGAGAAAGGCCCATTTGCCAAACCGTAGAAGAATTCTGAGTTATCCTAATGATGAATAACAAGAACATTCTGCATTTAAAACCACGTGTAGAATCAATGTCCTTGAGGAAGCTCTTGAAAGAGGAATACATATAGACTAAAACAACATCCGAGACAATATTCAAAAAGAATGTCTTAGACTTCCAAAAATGGAGAAAGATAGAAATCAGGAATGAAGAAGTTCCTTAAACTATAAGATCCTTCCTGATGACGATGACAATCATGTTGGCCCATTTCTTCATGGCTTCGGTGGATGAAAAACCATCCTCCAAAATCCTGAAGGTAGCATATTACAGACATAGGAGAAACAAATACCTCTTAGGTATCATTCTAGATGAAATGCTGATGGGTTTGAATGACTCGTTCTTAACCTATAGCGTGAGAAAAAGAGGTTCACCTCTAATTCTCTATATTTGGCTGTTCGATAGACTAGGACGCTTGCCGCTAGTATGTCCAGAGATATATTATCCCCTTCTCTTCAATACTAAATAATGATGAAAGCTTTGCCTAGACCCCTCGTAGAAAATGAAGACGAAGTGAAGGAATTGCTCCCGTGGTATCCCATCAAGAAAATGGCATACATGATGAACAATGAACCCATGATCATGCTTACAGTCTTGGAATGGGTTACCTCCTACTACACTCACGACCTCTATAAACAGTTTGGTCGTGACATTATTCCCCCTTATACGGAAAATGTTATTGCTATAAACATGCCAATTGAAAATGATACAACGCCTCTCAGATAGGTATTTCAAAGGAGCGAAAGAATTACCAAACTGACATTCTTGAAAAATACGAGAAGGTGAAGAAAAATGAAGAGAAGGAAGCTTTTAGTGTGGGAACATGCTATAGTTGAACCTAAATCCTATGACCTCGGTCAATAAGAGAGCTCTGTCTATAACAAACTTAACGAGTATGTTTGCTTTTAAAATCACAAAGGAGATGTTCATTCCCTATGTAACTACTTTATGCATTGCATTGTACTTTGTTAAAATTGCAAACTCTCACCTCTTTCTATTCGCAACATCCCACGACTATGACAACCGATACGATCCCTAGAAAGAGAGACAAAATAATCGGACGTTTTATACGTCACTAGATGGCCAAAGAACTCCCAATACCTGAAATGGTCTCTATGACCGAATTTAAGGAAATGAAGGTAGCTTTGTAACATGTGACGGAACAACTCGCGCTGATCACAACCTTTTTAACTAATCAGCAATCCCATCTACATCCTAAAACATGCCTTCTTCCTCTCAATTTCTTAACCAGCCTATCCCAGTTATGTTCACCCCCATTAACCCTCATCCTACCGGTCAACAAGCTCAAGAGGAAGTCTCTCTCTACGAAGACTCTAAAGAGGATATCGACCTAACCACACGGGCAAAACATGAGGAGGTACTCAATCCCCTTGGATTAAAGGAAAAACAAAATACAATGGCTAATCAACCACCACTAATGGAATATGAATGCTAGATGGATCAAGTACAAGCCATGTAGCCAGATATGTAAGCCCAACTAAAAAAATGGCTAAGGGAAAAAGCACTGAAGAGAACTATGATTGGAAAGATGCTATAAAATTTGCCGAATGAGTAGTCATACCATTAGGCGTTAAGATTCCATCCATATCCAAGTACATTGGAAAAAATGAACCGTCAGTCTTATTCAAAATCTACATTCTACAATGATCCCATTACGACTTGGAGAATGGACGGTTCTCCACTTATTTCCTTAATACTTTGATGACATTGCTCTATGCTGGTATCACTAGCAAAAGATAATATATCTATAAAGCACTGAGGAACTAGCTGTAGTGTTCATAGAACGCTTCTCTATACACCTCAACCTCGAACGACTAGAATAGAGGTTGAAGAATATCAAACAAGGAGAAAATGAGAAATTCTCCATATTTATCAAAAGATGGAAAGTTGTCGCCAAGGAAATCGATTCCCTCCCGAGTGAACATCGACAAATTAATATGATCTTAGAAAGCGTTAATAGACGATATTCTGTTGGGTTCGTCGTCAATCTTCCAAAATATGAAGAAATTATTGAAAACTTAGAAATAACCTCGTTGACGCCAATGAGAAAGAAGGGAGGAAGAGAAAAAATAGTCAAAGCTACCCCACCTCCAAGTTGTTTCCCGAGAAAGGAATAGACATAAGTAGACAGGTAACCATTTCCTGATAGAAATGTTCTCCTGAAAAGGCAAGCCCAAGCAAGCCTTTATAGGATAACGTAAGTACAACCACTCATATCAAACCCACACCTTCAAAAGCACTTAGACCTCTTAGAGTCTTTGACGACCTAGGAATGCCTTTAAGTCAAGTGATGAATATTCTTCAAGAAAAGAATCTTATCAAACCCTTGTCCCTAAGAACGGATAAATTATTCTTGGAAAAGTATGAGAATGCTTGGTGCGACTACCACCAGGTAAAGGGCCATGCTACCAATAATTGTTGCACCCTCAAACATCTATTCCAAGACTTGATCGATCAAAATGTGATTGTCAAGTCGGAGATAACAAATAATCTGCTATCGGATCACTAAGTCAACATGCTTACCACTAATGGAGCATCCCTTGATGCCAACGCATTACTAAACTTGATCCATGATGCTGAATCAGACATCAACATAATTAATCCCTGGCCTAAAAAGAAATGAAAAATATGTTAATGTAAAACTTTTGAATGGTAGAAGTCAAAAATGACTACCCACATTTATGCTCCGATAGACATCGTAGCAACATGTGGTGGAACGAATTTTTAACCCAATTTCATGAAAACCACGTCGGCCCATGTGCCATCCACGTCCCAACCATCTATAGGGACCAAAATGAAAAATGAGCCCAAACCTCTTAACCTAGGAGACATCCTCCTAAATCAACTAAAAAGGAAAAATGTTAACATTTTCATATAGGAAATCCTAATATACTCTATCAAACATAGGAAAACATTCCTCAATGAGTTAAGAAAGGCCAATGTCCCTACCAAAATCACCCCTGAAGAACTAATAAAGAGCATATCCTCTAGTTCATAACATAACATGATAGGATTTGAAGACAAGGATCTTCCATCAGCCGAATTAAACCATGATAAAACCCACTATATTTATATGCAAATGGAGGGAAAGTTTGTTGCGATGGTCTTAATAGACAATGGATCCGCTCTCAACACATGTCCTTGATGAACTCTTGAGAAGATAGGCGTATCCCGAGACAAGATCATACCATATAACCTGTGTGTTAAAGGCTTTGACAACTCTCGTTGTGAGATAATGGGTTGTCTCAAATGCACCGTCTGTGTGGTCGACATACCCTTTCAAGTTGACTTTTGTGTCATCAACATGCAACCTTCCTATAATTGATCTTAGGAAGACCATGGTTGCATCAAGCTAAGGCTTTAGCCTCTACACTGCACCAAAAGCTCAGGTTCATCGCCAACGAACAAGTTATCACAGTCAATGGTGAAATTGACACCGCAATAGTCATTGATTATACCCATAACGACACCCTGAGGTTGAACTAAACGGGTTCGAGATATGTCTAATCTTCTAAGAAGTTAATGACTCATCCAAACACCCTGACTTTAATATATTTAGCCTCCCCTACATTAGAATGATGCACAAAATGAGATATTTCCCTAGCATGGGCTTAGGCCCGAACGCCAATGACATGCCATCATTCCCGCAACCACGCTATGTAACATGGATCGCCACGGTTTAGGATACATTCCTACACGATTCAAAGAAATCCGTAAGGAAAGGATATCTAAACGATGCATAACTGTTCCACAAACCTTGAATGAACAGTTCATCCACGATGGACAAAGCCCCCTATGCTTTGACTTTCCCGAACTCTCTACGAACCCATATTTACAAAGACGTTTTCAGGTCTCAGACAATCTTTTCAAATTGTCCTCATAAATCCTAACCTTCTATTTGCGTGACATGGAAAAGAATGAACTATTGGCGTGACACCTTAGAAAATTTGGCTCGAACTCTCAAGACAGTTGATCCAGCTTAGGAAGCCAGCTCTTCTTGTCTTCAAGGAACCAATTCCCTTTTATCTGTCGATACAGTGATAACGAAAGTATAGACCTCTTTCTCTTCTCATGTGTAGAGAGTTGTCAAATACTGTTACATTGTAATAAATCTAAGAATAATGATCGTGTTAGATCATCTTTTCTTACATGTAATAAATCCATCGATGTAACACAAGAAGTTGACTTCAAATCTATGAGTAAAATGATTTTTCTTTTTACTTGACTTTAAACTTCGAAACCAAACACTTCTTAGAACCGATGACGAGATTGTCTCCGTAGTGGAAAAGACAAACGAAATCAATTTAAATACGACCGACGATCCTTAAATCGTACTAATTGGTCAAAGTTTAAACTCACGAGAACGTCTGAAGTTAGTTGAGCCATTAAAAGCCAATAAAGACGTCTTCGCCTGGTCATGCAAGGATATGCCAAGTATTGATCCAAGGATCACACAACATCACATTCCTCTATATCCTGATGCTAAGCCAATAAAGCAAAAGCTCAAAACATATGAAAAAGGAATGGTCGTGAACCAAAATCTAAGCAGAAGTCTGAAAGCAACTCAAAACTGAATTTCTCATGGTAGTATCTATCCTACCCTTGATAGCTAACGTAGGGCTTGTTCGGTCCAGGTTATTTACATAACCTGGCAGAGAGAAAAATGATTATTGGTAATGATGGTGATAATTTTGAGGAAATGATGATGTTTTTTGGTAAAATACTTAAAGGGTATTTGATATATATAAATTAAATCAATAATTATCATTTTAAAATAGAGGTTATTTTAGTATTTTGGTTAATGACTTGATTGATTGAAGGATGAGAGGGGGAGTGAAGTGACAATTGATTTGGTTGAGTTATTTTGAAAACCCAAATACGAACAAGGCCGTAGTTACCATCCTAAAGAAAGACGAGAAAATACGTGTGTGCATAGATTATCGAGATCTAAATAAGGCCAGTCCTAAAGATCACTTCCTACTACCACACATCGATATACTAGTCGACCATGCTACCGATCATGAGCTATTATCATTAATAAAAAATTTTCAAGATATAACTAAATCTCGATGGCCCCACAAGACAAGGAAAAGACCACGTTCATAATAGAAGTAAGAACCTTTTGTTATTGTGTCATGCCTTTTGGTCTTATGAATGCAGGAGCCACCTACCAAAGGGCAACCACCATGATCCGTCATGACATGATCTATAAGGAAGTGGAAGTATATGTCGACGACATGATTGTCAAATTAAATGATCGAGAAGGAAATGTCCAAAACCTTAAAAAAATTCCTACAACGAATAAAAAAATATTGGCTACGACTCAACCCGATGAAATGTACCTTTAGAGTCACAACTGGTAAAATTCTAGGCTTCTTAATCATGTAGAGATAAATCGAAGCCGATCCCTATAAGATAGAAGCAATCACGACTATCCCGGTCCCTCAAAACGAAAGAGAAGTCCGAGGATTTTTGTGAAAAATCCAATACATTAGTCGATTCATCAACAAAACTTACTATGACATGCGATTCGCTGTTTAAGCTGCTGAAGAAAGACCAAAAATTTGTATGGAATGAAAACAGTCAACAAACATTTAACAGAATCAAAGATTACTTAAAATCTCCTCCTATACTTATGCTGCCAAAAATTAGAATTCCTCTCATCTTATATACCTTACTGTAACCAACACAACTATGGGAAGCTTGTTGGCTCAAGAAAATGAGGACAAATTCAAAACAGTTGTGTATTACATAAGTAAAAGGATGACTAGGTGTGAACTTAATTACATTTTAGTTGAGAAAATCTGTTGGGTATTATCATGGGTCACCAAAAGGTTGAGACACTACATGCAAATCCACCCCATCAAGTTGATATCAAGATTAAGACCCAATCCACTTCTTATACCAACGAACCCTTTTGTCACCAAGACTAGCCAAATGGATAATGATGTTATCCGAATACAACATAACATATACGATACAAAAGTCTATCAAAGGAAGCGTTGTTGCAGACTTCTTTGTTGACCAACCTATCATTATTGAGTCAGAAGATGAACTCAAATTCTCTGACGAGAGAATTATGAGTATAATATCAGACACATGAAAACTGATGTTTGATAGAGTTTCTGGAAAGTAGATTTACGGAATTGAGATTTTATTAGTTGACCCGAAATGAACGTACAACCTAATATCCATAAAACTCGAATATCCCATCACCAATAATGAGGACGAATATGAGGTATGCCTCTCGGGTCTCAAATTGGCATATAAAAAAGGAGAAACCAAGTTGGAAGTCATTAGAGACTCTAACTTGGTTATATCTCAAGCCAATGGCATGTGGCAAGTAAAAAGGGAAAACTAAAAACCCTACCTCGCCCACCTGACCAAACTCATGAAAAAATATAATCAAGTGTCTTTTGTTCACGCTCCAAGAAGCTAAAACTGCTTCACAGATGCCTTAGCTACTTTGGCATCCATGACTCAAATTCCCGATGGAATTAAAATCAAACCATTGCAAATCCAATAAAAGCAACACTTACTTTTGAATCAGGAGTAGTAACTTCCTATGAGAATGCTGCTAAACTCTAGTAGGATACTCTTTAGAAGTATATCGAGTACGGAGAATATCCTTCCCACTTCTGAGCTAAGGAACGACGGGTATTGTTCCAGTATTCCACCAACTATGCTTGAATTGTCAACATGCTTTACAATTTTCTTTTGATGATGAAAACATGCTCTTCATAAATAATCCTAAATCTAAGAGGATCATAGAAGAAGTACATGTAAGGACATACGACCCACACATGAATGGAATGACTTTAGCCAAGAAAATACTTCGTTTAGGATATTATTGGCAAAATCTCGAACAAGAATGTGCAAGATATGTAAGGAACTATCATCAGTGCCAGATCTATGCTAACTTAAAACATACATCGGCCTCGCTCCTCTACAACATGACATCCCCTTGGCCCTTTTCTACATGGGGCATCGACATAATTAGGAAAATCTATCCCCACACGTCAAATGGACACGATTTCATACTTGTCTCCACAGACTAATTCACCAAATGGGTTGAAGCAGCCTCCTATAAAGTCTTGAAATCGTCCCAAGTGGCAAAGTTCATTCAAACTAGCATCATCGCTAAATATGGAGTTCCTCACGCCCTAATTTTAGACAATGGTCGAACTTTTAATGAAAAGTGTTGCAATTGCTCGACGAGTTCAAGATCGACAATAAAAAATCATCGCTCTATAGACCTCAAACCAATGGTGTGGTCAAAGCGGAAAATAAAAGCGTGATTAGGATCATCAAAAAGATGACTAATACATATAAGAACTAACACGAGAAGCTGTCATATGCCTTATGGGGATATCGCACAACCGCTTGAACCTCGACGGACGAAACTCCCTACTTCTTGGTTTACAACATGGATGTCGTACAACCAATCGAAATTGAGATTCCAATCCTAAGAATACTCTTAGCAAACCACATTATAGAAGAGGACTAACTCAAATCTCGATATGACCAACTAACATTAATGTAAGACAAGATGTTAAACGCTTTATGTAAAACTCAAGCCTACTAAAAACGCATTTCAAATACCTTTAATGGAAAGATATAACCTAGAAACCTCATCAAAAGTGATATAGTTCTCAAACAAACTCGGGAACTCCAAGACCCAGGGGAAAGTTTCGACCCCAATGGGAAGGACTCTTCCTAGTTAAGAAAATCATCTCTAGAGGAGATGTCGGCATATCTAATATATAAGGCGAAGAATTCATTGCACCAAACAATCTCGATGCACTTAAAAGATATTTTGTATAATATCAAGCTACGCGCATAACAGTTTAAAGCCCGACCTTGAAAGAAGCTTATTTCAACATAATCCAATCCCAAGTTTTGTATAACTTGTAACATGGACAGAGGACTCATGTCCAAACTACAAAGACCTAATCTTTCTCAATGTAGAAAAATAAAGGAGAGAAGATAAGTAGGAAACCTACATGTTTACGGGCCCGGTCTCACATAAATAAATAAAACCCCTAGTCCCTTCCTCAAGAGAAAGAGAAAATCTTTTGAGAAAGGTAGAAAACCTTGATCTTATCATAAAGTCGATGTGACAGATTTTAGGAAACAAGTAGGGGAAAAGCTAAGAACATTGCTTCCATTCGTGTGATATTCACAGAAATAAAATCGAAGATTTCACAATGACTCCAATTCAAGAGATATCGGTCATAAACTCTTTTTCGTTTGTAGGCGATTATCCGAATAGCAACCCTCCATAGAAGGTTTTTGAAGAAAAAGAACCGGAATAAACCCCATAAAAGCGAGGTCCAAGCCCCAATTAGAAATGACACCTCATCGTTACTTTGTTAAATAAATAAAATATGGACTTTTCAAAAAGTTGATAACCTCTCCAAAAAATGTTTAGGAATGAATGACTTTCAAAAATGTGGTTCAAGTCGAGATACCAAAAATAGTTGCACACCTTTTGTCAAAACATCGAAGTTTTGACTATCTTCTTTGAGGATTTATAGCTGATATCTCGAAAATTGGGGGAAAATAAATCTTATTCCTTGATAAAGAAAAGTCAGACAAATGTTGGAAAAGATGTTCAAGTCAACCCCGAATAACGTTTTGAAAACTCGAAAAACGTAATAATTCATTCAAAGGATCAAGGTTCATTCCAATCTCGAAAAAAAGAGAGAGAAAGAAAACAAGGATGAGAAATGGGAGAACAAAAATGTGTTCCCTTATCCAAAATATGAGTCATTTGGTTCATAAATAAAGCTCAAAATCGCCGACTAGCGGGTTTCAACTAGTTGTGAAGGAGAGAATTATGTAATTGAGTCTCTTTAAACCCTATTTATTGATAGGTACGTGAGATCGTTCGTACATGATCCCATTTAAACCCTAATTGTTGTTAGATATCCCAAACTATATTTATTGATAGGTACGTGAGATTGTTCGTACACGATCCTATTTAAACCCTAATTGTAGTTAAGTATCCTAAACTTTATCTGTCGATAAGTACGTGAGATTGTTCGTACACGATCCCCTTTAAACCTTAATAATAGTTAGATATCTCAAACCCTATTTGTCGATAGGTACGTGAGATCGTTCGTACATGATCCCGTTTAAACCCTAATTGTAGTTAGGTATCCTAAACTCTATATGTCGATATGTACATGAGATCGTTCGTACACGATCCTATTTAAACCCTAATTGTAGTTAGATATTCCAAACTCTATATGTCGATAGGTACGTGATATTGTTCATACACGATCATGTTCGAATCCTAATTGTAGTTATGTATCATAAACCCTATTTGTCGATAGGTACATGATATCGTTCGTACACGATCCTGTTTAAGCCCTAATTGTAGTTAGGCCCGTAGAAGGAGCTAAAAGAAGATTTGTTGATATGTGCAAGACATCGTTTATACACTATTCCATTAAAACCTCACTTTAGAGGCCCTTAACAATTTAAATATATTTTTGTTAAGTTTTGAACACTAAACTTATAGTTAAGTGCTAGTTATTTAATTAATTTAGTAGTAATTTATTATACATCTCTATATTTAAAAATATTAAAAAAATTTAAAATTACATAGACCGCTTAAATATCCAAGTTTTTTTTACAGGTCTTTGTTTAACCCTAAAAAAAATCAAATACAAGTAAAAGGAAAATAAATAAAAAACTTTAAATGGTGAGAAAAAGTCAATGTCAAGATTGAAGAAATAATAATTCAGAGGCCAGATTTCTTTTCATTACCATATAAGAAAAGATTTTGAAAATAAAATGAACGCTTTTAAAAACCTTTATTATCCATTTAATATTCAAAATATAATTTTGAAGATATTTACATCTTCAAAATTTTTAAAAAAAAATTTAAAAAAATTAAAAAAAAAAATAAAAAAAAAAGTAAAAAAAGTGTAACAAATGGAAATGGAATTGAAGGATTCATAACAAAAAAATAAAATAAATAAAAAAGGCAAAGAGAAAAGTTGAAGCATTTACTTCACATTACAATACACCAACAAAAGGTCATACAGAAATCTTCAACCCCCTTCCACATTTCACCTTCTTCCTTCTCCAACCCTTTAATTAGATTCCTCCTGTGGGGGTCTTCCCCCATTAGATTTTACAGATTCCTATACATAAAGGCTAAAGAAGCACCATCTCAAATTCTCAATCCCTTTCATTTCAAAATGCTTGATTTTGGCTATTCCCAGTGGTTTTTTTCTGGATTGAAAAGCTCAAAAATCATCTGGGTTTTTACGTAATTACCTTCTCTGCCGAGACTGTTCTCTGTTTTTTCTGCAGAAGAAGCTTCCCGAAACGAGCCAGTAATACATTATTAAGGATTTGAGTACAACAATCGTTGTTTTTTGATTTTTTTAATATTTTTTTCCTGGTCAAAAAAACTAGCTCCCCTTTTGTTCTCTTGTGAAATTTCTTGCGTTTGTGATTGAGGACAAAGGGAGATGGGGAAGCAAGGACCATGCTATCACTGTGGTGTTTCAAGTGAGTCTTCGTTCTTGAGTGATTCGTCAATGAAAATATTTGATATTATTAAGGAAATCAATCAAAGATTTTGACTATTTTTCTTTGTCACACGATCAATTTATTCAGAATTTTGATATTCCTGGCTCATTCTTCAGTGAAAACGGATGATTACTGTGAAGCTGTTGATGTTTAAAAAGGGTTTACATTAGCTGGGTTTCAAGCAGAAATAGTATTCTTTAGGTTCTTAATGTATATTCAATTCTATGTATATAGCTTCCATTGTTTCAGGTGTTATGAGTTGTAAATTGAACATCAGTCTTCCATTGCATTTGCTTGTGCATTTGGGAATCTGATCAAGCTATATATGTTTTCCAGCTGCCTTTGTTGAATGTGAATCCAACTGAACATTATATGCTATTAGTTGCTCAAAAGCCATATGAACTGGATAAGTAAAACAATCGGTTACTCATTGCTCGCATAATTGAAGAATTTCCGCACAAAATTAGATTGATGTTCTTATCGAGTGATAGCTGCACCATTGTTGAATTAACCAACTATTCTTCTTATTATTGATGGGTGGGATCATTTGAGTAATTGTTAGCTAGTAGTCCATTAACAATCTTCTAATGCCGGAATTCCATTTTGTTATAAAGGCACTCCTCTTTGGCGTAATGGGCCACCCGAAAAGCCAGTTCTATGTAATGCATGTGGATCACGCTGGAGAACAAAAGGAACACTGACAAATTATACCCCTTTACATTCCTCGAGCTGAAACTGATGAGGCCCGAGGATTATAAAGTTATCAAGAGTAAAGACAGTATCTCTTAAGAACAAAGAAATGCAAACTCCTCCGAAAAGAAAATTAAACAATGATCTCAATTGTTGGAAGGATTAAGCCTGAATATAACAATGTTTCACAAAAGAGTCAAGATGATGATACCCGTAATAGGTCTAGTTCTGGCTCTGCAATATCCAACACCGAGAGCTGTGGACAGTTTGGCTATGAAGATGCAAGTGATTTAACAGTTTCAAGATTGAAATATTATTCTTTTTTTTTAAGCTTCAACCTCTTAATTCATTGTCTTTACAGATCCAACACAACCATTGTATGGGAAAGAATGACACCTTCGAAGAAGAGGAGGACCTGTATTGCACAGCCGAAGGTATCTTCAGTTGAGAAGCTTACTAGAGATCTCTGTATCATCTTAAAAGAGCAACAGGAGTCTTCTCAATTCTCTTTGTCTTCCCAAGGTGATTTGATTTTTGAGAATGATAAACCGATGGTGTCTGTTGAGATAGGACATGGAAGTATGTTAATTCAATGTCCTAGTTCAATAGCTAGAGGGGAGGAGGAATCTGAAGCAAGCTCACTTTCATTTGACAACAAACTGCTTAATGAAGCTCATTCGTCATCTCCTCCCTTTTCTATGAATTCTCATAAGGTAGCTCAAACTTGTCCAAATTTGGAAGCTGATAAATTAAAAAGGTAAAGTTGTAGGAGAGCCTTAGAGGTGTTTTTTCTGCGATTATCATGTTTAAATTTATCAATTTTGTTTGATAATATTTGCAGGGATATGTCTCAACAGATTATGGGAACTCACAATCCACAACTCCTCTATGTGGATCTTAGTGTAAGTATTTATATTGGTTTTCTTATATATAGAAGCGTTTGGAAACCAAATTTAGTCACACACAAAACAAAAGTGTTTCCAAATGGGGCTTGTTGGTTTTGGAAGATGAGAAAATGGGATACGCCTAATATTCAGGGTAATCAAATTGATAGAGTTTTGGTGACACAAATGGGCGAGACTAAAGAAAACATGAATTTCGCAGGACACCTTATAAAATCTGGTCTTTGCTATGGTTTCTTCTTGTCGTTCTCGTTTACTCAATTCTCTATTGTAACCTATCTTTTGGCTTTCTTTCTTTACTTTTTTATTTAGATTCTTTCGAATTTGTAACCATGTGTTTTTCTTGCAGGATATTGTTAACTATGATGTTTTCACACATTTCCTGTCGCGTGAAGAGCAACAACAATTACTTAAGCATCTTCCATCCTTGGACACTGCAAACTTACCCCATAGGTTTTATACAACATTAGTAATCCACAACTAATTTGATACATTTTTAACTCAGATTCAGATTTTCTATTACTAACAGTTTCATAATAGTTGCTTAATCACAAATCAGAGTGGTTCTAACCATAGTGCTCCTTTAATTCTTGTTCTGTTACAGCCTTGAGAGTATGTTTACAAGCATTCAATTTAAGGAGAACATAATCTCCTACCAGAAGTTGCTTTCTGAGGAATGTAGGCCACTGAAGAAACTTCCTTTGTTCAATGTGTCCGAAACAAAACAGTTGGAACAATATGATAGTATATTTAAGGTTTGAGGATATTATTTTCAGTCATGAATTTTTTTAACAGTTTTAACTTACTAATGAGGTGATGTAATGTTTTTTTATCCGTATGATGGCTGTAGGATGTAAAAGGTAAAGGTAAAGAGGAAAAGGAAAATGGTGAAGTTGGTAATTCAACAAATACTAAGCGGACTTGGAACAACTCATTCAAATTCTCAGGTAACTTTTTCTCATCGAAACTCGTACATAAATTTCATTTGGTTTGTTATATTTGGTTATTTACTGATGATATATGTTTTGAATTTTGCATTCGATTAGAGTTAATTTCCAACTTTAATTTGTTCTTCTATTCATCATATGTAATTTCCTTCCATATTTCCTATAAGATTGATATTTGAATTTCTCTTCTCCATCATGCTTAAATGAGTCGGCCTGTTCATTTCTGTGTCTTAAGGAGGGATTTGGTAGGAGATACAAAATGATGGTATAAATTGTAAAGAGGTATATAACATGTCTAAGTTGTATGACCCATAATGCCTAAGCTTAATGTATCCATTAAAATGGACATGCTGATAAGAAGAGTCACACGCTCGAAAGTGAGGCATCTTATATAAACCTTGCAAATTATCAATAGCAAGACAAATGACAAATTACGTTGTCATGCATCTGATAAAATTGAAGTGTTAGAATATTGAATTTTAAGTGCCGCGAACTAGTTATGTGTATGAGAAATAAATGTTGAATAAATCAAATAAAAAGATCTAAATTGTAAGTACTTGATGTATAAGTTGAATTTGATTAAATGTGGAACTAATATCAAAAAGTATCTACAAGACTTTTCATTTTTCTTTTTTGTGAAATGAAAAATCCTTCTATTAATAATGAAATAGATTTACTATTTTTTTTTAATGAGATGCTTAATATGCTCGGTTTCAAAAGAAAAAATATACATCATAAATTTAGTCATTTGAATACAAAAGTATCAAAATGTAGTACAATCAGCTACATTGCTAACTATATGTGCTGTGGCTAACATATGATCATGATCCAGTCCCTTTTTTTTGCACTTAAACGATTATTTTACCCTTATAGTTACGTAAATTTGATTAATTTACAAGGTTAAAGTTGTCTTTGGACGCTCTAACTATATTACCAATGAAGTCATCCATAGTTTATCGAATTAAGCCAATATTTTTAGCTTCATTTTAGGTTAGTTTGAGATGATATTAATATTTAAATGATTATTAAGAACCATTATTTTGTTTCAGGATCGGCGGCATCTTGTAAGAGCCCCGATAAAATAATAATGGAGGGAAGCAATGACAAGGAGGACAAAAGTTGCGACCGACACTTTGTTCCCAAAAATCTATTATCTTTCCCGCCTGATGGTGGATCTCTTATGATCGACTCTTCTTCCCAGTTTGTAGACAAGCCTTATGATGAAGATCTGCTATTTGTGCCATCAAATAGCTCATTCCCTGAGGCTGAGCTTCTCATCCTACCATCTTCAACTTTTGGTTCCAAAGCAAGTACCAGTAACAACTCCAAAGTTCCTTCCCGGTTTGTTTAAGGCTATCTTAGCATCTTAGCCATTAAACGAGATTCCTGAGTTGAAACATTCAGCATTGATGATTGTGTTTTTCTTATCTTTCCTGAGGTTGGAATGCTGGGACACAATTGTGCCTTTTTTTGTATAGCTTCACCTAAGGCTGTAAAATAGATAGTAAAATATACTTTAAGAGAGGTAACATATATGAGTTTCTTGTAGAAGCTCACCCCTTTACTTACTAAAGCCAACTTTTATTTTTCAAAATGAAAAAAAAATTGCTAGACTATAGAGCTGATGAAGCAAAACGTATTTGTTTAACAAAGAAGACAGTTCTTGTCTGGTGGTACCCATTTGCTCAGAAGAGTAAGTCCAGAAATGGGTATCACGGATGAAGCTTGCTGAGAGGAAAACACAATTTTTTTCACTTTAATTTTGTTTGTTTTATTCTCACCCCAGTTTGAGGGATGCCTATTTTGAAACCAAAAGTGTTGATCCACTATCGGATCTAAAGGGCACAAAAACTTGGTGTCGTGCCATTGCCATTTGTTCTGTTCGAATTTTGGGAGAAATCTTATTGGAGAATAAGGTATAGAATTCCACTGACCAAAGACTTCACATGGACTTCAATTTGATCGATGATCTGAAAGATTAGGAGTGTAAATGAGCTGAGTTGCTCGTGAGCCGTTCGGTGAAAATCTAATTCGAGCTAGTTCGTTTAAGTTTCGAGTTGAATTCGAGTTTAGGTAAGACTCGCTTAATGGCTCGTTGAGTTTTTTCGAGCCTAATCATATTAATTACATACTTATAAGACTATATATGGACTTATTGCTTATAGGCCTCCCCTATCTTGTTTCCAAATTCCAAATTTCCAATACAACATAGTATCAACAAACAACGTCCATAGCTCACTCCACTTTTCTTTCTTAAGAAGACTCTCGACATTTGCATCTTACTCTACATTCCAAACAACACAACAATCTTTCAAGATGACTCTCGACATTCACAACCATTTTGCAAGAAGACTCGAGACTGCCAATTGATACTTCTTCAACAAATTAGCTCTCATTTTGAAGCCCTAAATTTCGCTCCGATAAAACCCTAAATCTTGTTCGGTTCTTGTTCTCTTTAAACACTAAATCTAGATAGTAGTTATTATTAACATAAACCCATTGTGCGCAAGAAGTTGCAATACCCACTTCAACTTTTCTCTTAAAACTGTATAGACTAGTAATATAAATGTCAAAATGTTCCCTTAGTGGTCAATACCTTTGTTTTCTTTTATTTTTCAATTTTTGAAAGTTCATCTTCACAAAAGAATAACTGAGCTGATGGGCGAATTATCACAAGTTCAGTTTGAAAATTAGATTTAACCTATGCAACATATGTTTTTTTTTTTCTTCTATCCCTTTTACATTGAGTAAGTCGGGAGCTACGTCAAGTCTTTTGAGGCATCAAAAAAATTGTGTAAGGAGAAAAATTCATTTGCGAGAAGTTGAGCAACAGACAAAGTTAAATGTTATGCCCGTAGATGTAACTTCACCGTCTGTTCTCTCTTAGCATTCTGGAAAGTTTAACATGGAACAAATGAGGGAGGGAGCTTCGCATTGGATCATGATGCATTAACATCCATTTACAATTATTGAGGATGAAGGGTTCAATCAATGCAGAGACGAGGAATGGCAAAAAATTAGTAAACGTGTAAAGCAGATTGTATGAAAAATATACGAGATAGAGATAGAGAAAAAGATGTTGAAAAGTCAATAAGAAAATTGGTTGGACCGTAGGTGCGATAATTTACTTCACGGGCGAGGTCTCTGATCATAGTAGCCTCATTAGACCGTTCATATTTCCTGGTATATCCAGATAATAGGTAGGAGTAATAAATAAATAAATAGGAGTTAATATCATCCCAATTCTCATTCCAAAAGTAATTAGTATCTTTGTCATATTAAAAGGTATTTTTGACTGCTAATTATTCGAAAAAAAATATAAATTCTGCAACAAAACCGCTCATACACGGTAATGCAGGGAAAGCCATTGAAAAGCATGATCGTTGAATGGTATCTTTCATGTACCGAATAACTGAATCATTACTTAGCGTCATAAATTTGAAGACCTCCTTGTAGTGGTGAAATATTTATAAAAATTAAAACTTTTTTCTGCAAATTTCAATAAGAATCAATCAAATGGTCGTTAATCTTTTAAGTCTTTGATTTCCAACAATCAGTTGTCAAACTTACTTTTTCAACGCTAGAAAGATTTTTTTTCAACATCTTTTTCTCTATCTCTATCTCGTAGATAGAGAAAAATGACCAATAAAAACAAGATAAGTTGAACTCGAGCCACGTCTAGTTTGAGCTCAGCTCGTTTCGTTTACAACGAACATGAAATAACTTTCCTTCACATGTCAATTTTCTTGATCGCTAAATGGTATCTTTCATTTACTGAATAGCTAAATCATTACTTAGCGTAAAAAATTTGAAGACCTCCTCGTGGTGATAAAATATTTATAAAACTTAAAACTTTTCTGCAAATTCCAATAAGAAATCAATCTAATGGCCGATGACGACCATGCATTCAATCTTTTGAGTCTTTGATTTTCAACAATCAATTGTCAAACTTACTTTTTCAACGCACTAAAAACTTTTTTTCAACCTCTTTTTATCTATTTCGTAGATTTTTATACAATCTGCTTTACATGTCGTTCTACAATTTTTTGTTATTCCGACATTCCTCACTTCCGAATTAAATTGAACCCCTATTCCTCAATAATTGCAAATGGATGTTCATGCATCATGATTCAATGAGTAGCTCCCTCCCTCATTTGTTCCATGTCAAACTTTCCAGAATGCAAAGAGATAACAGACAGTGAAGTTACATCTACGGGCATAAAATTCAACTTTGTCTGTTGTTCAGCTTCTCGCAAATGAATTTGTCTCCTTACACAATTTTTTCGATGCCTCAAAAGACTTGACGTAGCTCCCGACTTACTAAATGTAAAGAGGGATTGGCAATATTTATATTTTATTTTATTTTATCCCTTCAATATGTCAAAATCATTCCAAACTTCTAAAGATTTTTTCCCTTTTCTTTGTTTGGAACCCTTCATCCTATTTTTTTTTTCGTCATTTTTTTTTGTGTTAGTTAGGAATAACTTCATTATTTTCAGCTATACCAATATTTATATTAAGTGGAATTGATGTCTCTTCCATATACATATATTAATCTGATTTAGAGATAAATAAATGAAATCAACACAAACATACGAGTAATATAATCAAATACAAAATATATCAATTTTAGCTTGAAAACATCAAAATTAGAAAAAAAGATCAAATAACCTCTATTATTTAAAAACCTTCAAATAATAACTATAGATCAAACATCTAGATTTTGAATGTTCAATTTCCCCCAATTTTTTTATAGAAGAAAAAAATATGTTGTATAGACTAAATCTAATTTCCAAGCTAAACATGCAATAATCCGTCAATCAGCTCAGTTTTTCTTTTGTGAAGATGAGATTTCAGAAATTGAAAGATAAGAGATAACAAATGTATTGACCACTAAGAGAACGTTTTCTTTACATTTGTCATGTATATTACTTTATAGTCTATACAGTCTTCAAGAGAAGAGTTTAAGTGGGTATTGCAACGTCTTGCCAACAGTGAGTTATGTCAACAACTAATATTTAAATTTAGTGCTTAAAGTGAACAAGATTTAAAGTTTACCGAAGCGAGATTTAGGGCTTCAAAACGATATCTAAGTTTGTTGAAAAAGTATTAATGGACAGTTTCTGGAGTCTTTTTGCAAAATGGTTGTGGAAGTCGTGAGTCATCTTGGAAAATTGTTGTATTGTGTGGGCTGTATATTGAGATATGAAAATGGAAGTCGAGAGTCTAAGAGGTGCACATGACTGACCTCCTAGTTAGGCGATTCAAAGTTTGAAAAAAAAGTAACCCATAAATGATTGTTTTTGTTTGTTTGTTAGAAATTATAAGAATAGTAATATGATCAAATTAATTTCATTTAGAAAGTGCAAGAGCCCTATAAAATGTATGAAATTAGAGAATTCACAAGAATATTAACTACGTCCAATAGACGCAGAATTATCCGGTTTCATCTCATGTTTCATGTTTCATTTTTTCTCCTTAGTGTGTTGATGTTTCCTTTGTTTGGACCTTGAGTTTATTTATTTTTTTGATAATTTATAATAATTATATAATTACTTGTATTGTATTGTCTAATGTTCTTCACCAATTTGATTGCCATATTCAAAAATAAATGAATCAATTTATCATTTCAAAAAAAATTGAATAGTATTTACCATTAAATTTTAATAGAGTCATGGGAACAAATTCACATATCCTCAAACCGGTCTAACATGAATCTTACTTGGGGTTAGTTGGAGGTAAAAGTTCAAAATTCTAAAAAAAAGAAAAAGATGTAACCATGAAAATTTGGCATAACTTAATTTATATTTTAAAATTAATATTTTATATTTTTATATTCAAAATAATTCAAAGGAGGATTAAGAATCAAATTAAGGTTAATTATTATGATAATTAATTAAACTTTAATTAGGAAAATAAAATAAAAATCCAAAAATAATTTGAGGTTATAATATTATATTTATTTTATCCAAATTAAACCCAAGAAGGGCTTGAAATTATTTAATTATGATTTTAAACATAAATCATTTATAATTTATAGCTTAAAATAATTAAATAAATATCTCAAAATTCCCAAAATCTCTAAAACAATAAAAATAATGAACATAATTTTTATTATGTTTCTAAAAATATATTTTTTGGAATTTTTGGTGAAGAAAAACGTAAAAAAGGGATTAAATTTCGATTTCAAATAACTCTTTTATTTAAAATATAAACTGATAATCCTGTGTGACCGAAATTATATTTAATTTTTGCAGCAGGGTTCTGGACCATCAGATCAGCGCCCAGAATCATCCACGCAGCTGGATGTAAGGGAACACGTGCGCGCCCGAGCCGTATGGAATCAACTAACGGGATGCTGACTCCCGTTAGCCTAGCCGTCCAGACGCGAACGGAACGCCAAAGACGCATTTTGGATTGAGTTTTGATCGTCTTCTTTGCGAATTCTAGGTAGTCGCGATGATCTCCACTTTCAATAGCCCTAAATATAGGATCGCCACTTTAGCTTATAACTAGATTGCCGAAGATAATGATAGAATTATGGATAAATCTTCTAATGGCAAAATTAGAGTTTAATAGTATAAATAGTCTTTAGGTCATTCTCTTTTAATCCATCAAACAAACATCACATATTACAATATAAATCAAAGAATTCAAATTTCGCCAAGAACTGGTTTTTGTGAAAATCATCTCCGGCGATTAAAGCTTTGATCTAGGATTCTGGAAAGCTTCTAACACATCCTTGGAATGTTCTCAAACTGTTTGTAAGCATCCAAATCATTTGTAATTCAATTTGTGATTGAAAATTAGATTTTTCTAAGTTTGATCGGTTTGATCTGTTCTAGGGTTCAATTGTATGATTTCTTTGTTTAGAATCAATCCCTAGATGTTATATGAACTTTATGTTGAAAAAGTTTTGATCAAATCAACCTTAAACGAAAAAATAGAAAATAGAATTAAAATTCTGAATTTTATGAAATTCATGTTCTTTAGTTTTAATCTTGAGTTTTTTTTATTCAAATAGCTGCTAAACATGTTTGTAAACATGTTAGGATGATTTTCATATCACTGTAACATCATCTTGATCATGTTTGATCAAATTAAAATTTTGGAAAAACTGAATTTGAATTTCATCTTCAAAAGTTGTTATAAAGATTGAATGATGTTCTTGTTTTGGTTGTGTTTGATTACGTTAATCATTTCAAAGTTAATGGAACAAGAATTAGGCCCTGAGATGGCCTAATTCAAAAGATCCAAATTTTTTTACCTAAAAATGGTTTTTATAAATTGAACTTTGTAGAGATCGATTGATCATGATTAAGGTTAGGTCTTTCGATCTCTATAATCATATGAGATGATTGCAACTTATAGATCGTGATTCTATGATATAAATCAAAAGTTACAAGACCTGCAATTTTTTACCAAATCAAGAACACTCGGTCCTATTGGGACCGAGACCAAGGACCGATGTTCTTGAGTCCGGACCGAGAGCAATGATCGGTATTTTTGTGTTATGACCGAGAATTAGGACCGATATTCTTGAGTCAATGACCAATATTCTTGAGTTAGGATCGAGGATTAAGACCGATGTTCATAAGGAATGACTAAGCACTCCCTTTAACCTAGTGCAATTTTTTTCTAACCTAGAACCGAGTCTTCTCTTAGCCTAGGATTGAGAACCTCTTAACCCTAGGACCAAGAACCTCTTAACCCTAGGACCGAAGTACCAGACTAGTAAACTAGACCTGGGACCGAGCCTCCCAATCCTAAGACTGAGCAGTCCGAGTTCTGGACTGAGCTTCCAAAACCCAGAACCGAGCCCTCTAGACCCATGGACCCAATGCTCCCAAACCTTAAGATCCAGACCACCCCGGTCTAGACTAAGCCCGTCCGAGCCTAGATCGGAAAAACTGAACCTAGACCTTAGGACCCTAGTCCTAATGCCTGTTTGGTTCCACTTTTCAAAATCCAAAATTATTTTTGTGATTTTGGAACCCCAATTCATTTTCAAATAATTCTGAATAGTCAGAAAATAATATTTAAATATTTTCGGGATATTTCCTAAACAAATATTTTGATTAAGGCTCCGTTTGAAATTTATTTTTAAATTCTAACACTTTTCTGATATTTTTCAGGGTTTTTACTCAGTTTTATATCAACGCAATTGTAGGTACGCCTTTTAAAATAATTTTGTACAATTATTTACGTAAACTATATATATCCTTGTTTAGGACACTTGGACTACTAATTAAAAAAAATAAATGTTATAATTTTTAATTGCCAGACTTTTGTTGTAAAAATAATATCGTCCTTTGACGGGCGCGAAGGATATAGTGCGGAAGCCTTTTTCCGAACGTAACCAAATACAAACTCCTTACAGAAATTCTTGTATAAAGTACGTTTTTATACGTACATTTTACTAATTTTTCTAAAATCATTTGACAACTCTGTTTTAAAATAAATAATATTTTAAATTAATTATGTTTGTTTAATTTAAACCAGGTTTTAATTAAATTATTATTTGATTCCTAAATTATTAAAATTTGAATAAAATTATTTATTTTTACATGATTAATTAAAAAAATTCTCAAGTATTATTAAAACCTTTTAAAATAATATTTTATTTTAAAAAAAAAAATACATGGCACAAAAATCAAGATTAAAACGTATTGAATCTCGAGTCACCTTACGATATTTCTCTCGTATTGTCATGTGTCATTCAAACACGTGCTAAGCTGCGAGAGGGGTACAAATGATAAATGTAAATTTGATAGGAAAACTTTAAAAGTGAAAAGTTTAAAAGTGAATAAAAATTAATTGAAATATCTCAAATATTAATTAAGAATAATTTTAGCCATTTGATAAGTTGGAGTATAAAATTGAGCCTACAACTAAATTATTATAATTGTTTGTGTTTAAACTGTCCTCAGATATCAGTCAGACGGAAAGACTAGCCTATTTTAAATTTAACGGCTAGTAAAGAATTTGAAATTGTAAATACAGGTGACATGTCTAAGAAAGAATATGAAATAGGCCTCAAGTTTTAATTTAAACAACAAATAGTCCTTCTATTTTATAAAAGTATATAATAAGTCCAAAATTTTTAAGAATTTTTTACTAGTATTTTTCTTATTTATTTTAATATAATCACTTAATACATTTCAAAATAACATAACCCTAACAAATTTAATAAATTTCAAATTAAATTTTATTTATTAAAATATTTTAATTTATTTTATACTTCTAATATAATATAATTATAAATTGATTAGAGTCTGTCTAGTCTTATTCATATAATTGTTTTTCTCCCACTTTTAGGTTTGTTTTTAATAAAATAGCACTGTACTGTTGTGTCGAAATATTATAAAATGACACAGTACTCTGACAATCTCAAAAGATCCACCTAATTTTAAATTGTAATAAATAAATAAAAATAACAAAATGATTTGAATGCTTACTGTATATAATATATAATTTACTAAAATTAATTAGATCAATTAGTGTTCTAGATATAAGAAGTGTAATACTTCATTTTAAAAGATACTAAATAAAAATATAACAAAAAGGTTTTAGTGCTTACTCTATATAACATAAAAATAATCACTGAAAATGATTTTAATTAAATTAGTATAGTTTAGGATAATAAATATATATTTTTAAATATCAGAATATAAAAACTCAAATTCATTATCTTAAATATAATTTTTGTTACATGTATTTGAGTCAATATTAATAAATCTATATAATTTATATTTATCTTATATCTGACATTAAATAAACAAATCATATGTGATAGAATTGTCAAATATTTTTGGATTTATACATCCACTTGTAAAGTAACTTTAAAACAAATAACTGAATGAAATTAAGTACAAATACACAACACGATAACAACTTTAAATAATAAATGATAATTATTTAAAATTTCTAATTGAACAAATATAACATATATCAAAATAATAATTGAAAACATATAGTTTATAATTGAATAATGACAATTGAAGTTATCATTTTTAATATATATGAACCGTTTTCAAAAAAATAAATAATAATAATAATAATAATTGAAGTGTTGAAGATATATTACAACCCACACTAACTCCACCACAATACCAACACTAAATTTTAATATTCATGACATTTCATTTTAATATTTGAAACAAATAAGTACAAAATATTAATATATTTTAGATATAAACATAAATTATTAAATATTACATGCCTGAATAGTTTAAGTTGGTTATATATATATATATATATATTGTAAATAACAATTTAAGTTAAAATAAAATAAAATTCAATGTATATAAATTAACTTAATATCCACTTTTAAATGTAATATAAAAAAAAATAAAAAAACAGTTATTCCTAAAATTTTGTAACTTTTTCAGATTTCTTTGTTTTAAGTTTTGAAATTCTAAATAAAAAATTTTAGTTCTTAGTTTGTTCCTAAGTTAAGAAGTATCAATCAACGAATTGTCGAATTGTAATAGAATTGTAGTTATTTTAAAGTAGTTGGATTCCTACTTTTGACCTATTCAACTTTAAATATTTGTAAGTTTATCAATGTCACTCTCATTTATTTAAATCTTCACGAGTTTAAATCGATATGAATAACTAAAAAAAATACTTATAGATTATTCTTAAATATGACCTTTTAGAAACACTTGAGATTAAAACAAAAAAATTATGAAATTTATTCCAACTAATTTAATTTTGAAATCAAGATTCATATATATATATATATATATATATATATATATATATATATATATATATATATATATATATATATATATACGAGAAAGAAAATAATAATAATAAAATGTTTGTATGTCATTATCATGCATCTATCTTGATTGAAGTCACATGAAGCAATAATAATATGTCAAATTGAATTTTCTTCTCTATTTCTTGTCCACTCATTAACTTATAATGTATTATGTTTGTGGTTCATACTATTTTTGGCCATTTTGGTCTTCCCATCCCTACTTGGTATCAATGCTTCTAAGTGAAAGTAATTAATGGTAGCCAAATTAGGTTATATATAAAGCATATTTCATTTAGACTTATTAGTTAGATATATTCATGAGCTTATTTAACCCCCCAAAATATACCAAATGTAAAAATCACACCCTTCCTTATTTTACTATTAACATTTATCCATCGAGAAATAAGATTTTTGTTTTCTCTAGATAGTTTGTAAAATCGTTTTAGTTAAAAATTTAAAAGTGATGTTGAGTCTCTTGATTTTCTTCTATTGAACAAATTCGTTTAATTATAAAGTAATCGGTCTGATTATACTGGTTAAGATTAATAATTTTGCTTTGAGATTTATCAATTATAGAAATTAGTTGGATCGTTATTGGGGGCGTATGAAATTGATGTTATTTTTTGTGTATCACAATAGGAGAACACAAAACTTTACCCAAAAAAATTGTTTCTAAATGTGTTTTTAAATTTTAGATTTTTGCATACTATAGTAATATTATTAAGAGAGTTAATGATAGATCACTACTTTATTAGATCATGTTTTAAAATATATTAGAAGTTTTATCTTATAATAATTCATATTTAATATAAATAATTATTTTAACCCATTATAATAGTTTTAAATGAAAAACGTACATTATGTTTCTCACTAAAACTTTATATGTTAAAGTAGAGGTGACGTGGAATAACTTAATAATCTTCTAAAATAAAAATTCATATTTAAAGTCTCAAATATATTATAACTAAGTTACTTACAAATTATTGAATTGTTTTGTTTTTCAAAAGATGATATTATTCTCTCATAACCAATTATTACCAAAAGAAAATATCAGTTACAACTGGCTATTTTAATTTATATCCAAGTATAACTACAAATTAATTTACTATATAAAAAGATACAATAAATGAGTATGTCAACAAATTAAACAAAAATGAGCATTTCTCATGCCTAATAGGGTAGGTTTGTATATAATATTTTAAAAATTCTATTTCATAGTTTTCATTTGAGAGTTATAATTTTATAATTTCTTCAAACCTATTAATTGAATAGTAATTCAATTTTAATTATACACATTAAGTCTAAAACTACTTACCTTATTTAAGGTGATAAACTTAATTTATTTGTTAAGCTATTTTATTTTAATTTAAACATATGGTTAAAGATCTTAAACATATTTTATTTCAATTTTAATTATACACATTTATTGATTTTGAAAATACAAATACTTTAATTACGAAGTTGGAGCAATAATGACTTGTAATTATATAAACAATGTGTACAAATAAGAAACAAAAAAGTGAAATTAATTAAATTATATGTAAATGTTTTATGTCTTTAATTTAACGTACTAAACTTTGAACAATTGCCCCTATAGTTCAGTGGTAGAGCGCCAGTCTTGTAAACTGGAGGTCTGTAGTTCGATCCTGCATGGGGGCAATTTATTTTTTTTATCTAAATTTAAAATCTTCATTTGAAAAATGTGATTGCTATGGCTGAAAAATGCTTTAAACCAAAGATCTTTAATTCTTCTTCATGATCATGTTGTGGCAAAGTAACATAAACCCAAAATATTTTACCTTCCTTTTTAAAATCACCAATCTTAAAGAGTATTTTTACTTTATTTAAATTATCCAAGTAATTTTTTAATATAATAAAATATTAGATTTCTAATAATCTCAATAACTTATTTATCGTAAACAAATTCGTCAAATTAAAATGCGTAATCTCATAAACAATACTAAATATAAAAAAAAAAATAAGCGTTTTTGTTCATTTCTGAACAATTTCGAATAACTAAAATTTGTAAGTTTAATTTTTTATGACACAATTATAAATTGAAACAATGATTTGGTGAAAAAGACCCAAATTCTAGCCTCACTTAAATAATTTATACAATTAAGTATATAAGTTTATTATTAAAAATATTTGAAAATTATGTCATATTTATGATATAATTTAGATTTTATAACTATATATAATTTTATTTATAAATATTAAAAACATTAATTTTGCATCCAAAAAAACATTTTACTTCCAGTAAAATTGAAATATTCCACATAAATTCAATCATGGAATGGTTATACATTATAATAAAAGGAAGTGAGAAAAGACAAATAAGAGATCATCTTCTTCACTCACACCCAAATTCTGCGGTTAAGAATTGCTTGAAACAGAGTCTGAGATCTTCTCTCATCACTCTCTGTATGAGCAACAATGTCGATGACCCTTTTTTCATCTCCTCCTACAAATCTCAAAACCTTTCTTCCATTATCATCTCCTTCATCAAAAACCCACTTTCAATTTCTCTCAATAAGACCCAATTCCAAGAGAAATCTCCCCCAATTGTCCATTAAAGCCACCGCCGTCGAGGAGAAGATCTCCGACGCTCCTACGGCTGCTCCGGTGACCGGCGAAGGTGATTTGGAAACAAATGGGTCAGCCGTATCGAAATTTGAAGATCCCAAGTGGGTTAATGGAACATGGAATTTGATGAAATTTAATAAAGATGGAATGACTGATTGGGATGCTGTTATTGATGCTGGTAAATAAATCCCTTAATTCTTATGCTGCAGTGTTTTTACATAAACATGATATGGGTTATTATCAAATCTGATAGATCTTCAGAAATCACACAATTTGATCCATTAAGCAGATTAGAAACAGAGAAAATAATTTTTTTTTTACTTCCAAATTCAGTTTCTCAAACATCTGTAACTTGATTTTGCTTTATTTGGAAACACAAATACATAGATCCGATGAAGTTTGGTTTTGTAACATGGTCTATCTAAACTTAGTCCGGCTTAGATCAAGATTCATAAAATTGCTCTTCTTGCTGGAGATTGATCACCAAACTATACATTCATTTTTTACCAATTTATAATATTTTTTGTTTGGTATAAAATTGTTTTTATGTATCATTATCCAAATTATAAAGTCATTGTTTTGTTTGTTTGAAGCAATGAAAATATCACAATGACAAAACAATACAATCTAAGATATGACATCGTCAAAACATCAAAATGAAATAATCAAAAGTCTCTAAAATGTTATTGTGAAATAAATGGGTGAATGAGCTATGATCAAATCTATCTAGAATATACTCTCTTATAGGTGGTTTAATTTGGGATTTTATATTTTTTCAAAAAATATTTATCACATTTTTTTTTTTATAAATTATCTATGTCACATTAATATAATTATAACCATTAAATCACTTATTTAATCAATTAAAATATTAACATATATTTATTTTTATCTTTTATTAAAAAAAAAATTAATAATTAAAAAAAAAACTAAAATACCTTCTTTTTTTTATCAAGCAAGATTTTTTTTTTTGAAAAAAAAACCATAACAACCAAGATTAAACAAGCTCCTGTTAATACAATCACTCATCGCATCTTAGTTAACATAACACACAACTTGTACTTTTCTCGATAATTGAGATTTCACATCATTTTTGTGTTTTTCCTCGCTTCTTTGGTTTGTCTTTCAATGAATTTCTTAATTTCATCATTGTTGATGATCTTGCCCAACTTCATAAGGAATTTTTTCGAATTTACAAGGATGACCTCCTTCAATTCTTCATGTTGTTGATCCATTCCTCTTGCTCTTTCTTAAAAGCAGGGGAGATCCTTCTAAGTGTCATTTTTGTCTAAATTTTATTATGTTACTATTGATTTTGGCAAACATAACATCTTTTTTTTTTTTTTTTATCAATTCTCCAATTTCTTTATTGCAGAGGTGAGGAGAAGAAAATGGCTGGAAGACAACCCGGAATCAACAAACAACAACGATCCTGTCATTTTCGATTCATCGATCATTCCATGGTGGTCATGGGTAAAAAGATTTCATCTTCCCGAAGCTGAATTACTCAATGGTTTGCATATTATTACCCCCTCCAATTTTCTTCAAATTTTCATAATCAAAAGTGAATTCATATTCAATTTTCTTTTTTGGATTTCAGGTAGGGCTGCAATGATAGGGTTCTTCATGACTTATCTAGTGGATAGCTTGACCGGAGTAGGACTTGTAGATCAAATGGGCAACTTCTTTTGCAAAACTTTGTTGTTTGTGGCGGTTGGAGGAGTGCTTTTGATAAGGAAGAATGAAGATCTAGAAAATATAAAGAAACTTATTGAAGAAACTACATTTTATGATAGGCAATGGCAAGCAACTTGGAAGGATGAAACCAATTCCATTTCTAACTAGGTGGAAAAAGAAGGTGGTTGCAAAGAACCCTAATATGGTTTTCAAATATATTGTGTTGGAGAACATTTTGATACTTGAATTGGAAGTGTGAGTTTATTTTCCAAAAATATTTTCCTTTATGCAAATCATTGTTGGAGACTGAAATGAGATTAAGTAATGAAAATAAAATCAGGAACAAGTTATCAATCAAGCAAATTCAATAGTTGATTTCGAGATTAACTAATTAATTCAAAAAAATTTACTTAAGTTAATTTATTTATGCTAACATGAAGAGATAATCAATATAACTTCGCTTATTTAGTTTGAGTATTATAATAAACCTACATTATTTAAAAAATATTGAGTTATGTTTATCCGAGAAAATTGTATTTTTTTTTTTATAAAAGGACTTAAAATGTATAACGAGAGATGATATAACAATATAATCAAACAATAAAAAAAAGTTGTTGAATATATAAGAATAATATGATATTAGAAATTATAAATACAAACATATATTCTTGGTTATTTTATTGTTTAAAAAGGAAAAGAAAAATATTCTTTATTACATATTTACATTACTTAAGGATTTAGATTCTATTTATCTAATAAAATATTAAAATATTTTTATTTACTTTTATAAATTAAAATATAAATAATAATTTAATCTTAAAATAATTTTAAATAATTCACATTTTCATATATATTTTGTAAATTATAATATATTTTATTTTTTAAAATAAACTAATATAATAAAACTACAAATCTTATATTTAGAACTTTGATATCTCTCTTATTATATTTACCAAATTTTAAATCTACAAATACAACTTTTAACCATAGTTATTGTAAATTTTCATGACTTGTTATTTTTGACACTCTCATATATTTTCACATTTTTTTAATATTTTATTTTCATTTTTAATTTTTACTTTTTACATAAATTTTTTCTCAATTTTTTTCATAATAAATACTCCTTGACCTTACCTTTGAGGAGTGAAATTAGAAATAAATTCACAATAAAATTTTAATTTCAATCCCACACATTACAATTAAATTTACATGTTAAAGAAATTATAAAATTGTAAATATTTCCAAATTTTATGTTTAAAAAAAATTATAATAAAAACACTTTAAATATATATTATCTATATTATTAAGATATTGGTTTGGCACAACCATATAGAATAATTCAAGTATCAATAATTTTGTATAGGATTCGATTTTTAGTAAAAAAAAAATATCGATTCGACAGGTTTAACTTCATAAATTAAAAAAAAAAACTATTTGTTTGTATATTAACTTCCTAAATTCAAAAAATAAATATTGATTTAAAAGATTAACTTTCTAAATTATAAAAAAAAAAATTAGTTTAATTTTTTAATTTTTTAAATAAATAAAAAGAAATGATCATTTTAATACGTTAATCTTGTTTTAATGATAAAATAATAAGATATTTTGTTGTAACGGAATGCGATAGATGACGTAAGAAATAAAGAACGACACATATTTTAACGTGGTTCACCAAGATAAAACTTGGCTACGTCCACCAGAAAGAGAGAATCTTATTAGGAGATCAGAACAAAGATTACAACCGTATAAACTAAGGTTATGACACGAGTTTATATAACACTCGGTCCCCCGAAACCCTAACAGTTACAGAACTGGGATTGAAAACGATGCTCTCAAGGCAAAGACTTCGACTTTCTGAAATGCCCGACTGTACCTTTAAATAGTCTTCAACTAGGTCAACACAATATTTTGACAAATAATCTCCAAAATATTATCACAATACTTTCTTAGTTATATTACCATAACAAAAGATCATATTTCTTTTTTCCTTTTGTGTTAATCTTATTTCCTAAAATCAAGATTACACACCAAAAAGATATACTTTCCTTTGGTTCAATATTCTCTTTCCTTGCATTATCAATTCAAGACATCTCAACATATTTTATAAAATCATATTTCTTTTTTCCTTTTGTGTTAATCTTATTTCCTAAAATCAAGATTACACACCAAAAAGATATACTTTCCTTTGGTTCAATATTCTCTTTCCTTGCATTATCTTCAAGACATCTCAACATATTTTATAAAAATATATTAAAATTACAGTTTAAATTAAAAAAAATGTAAAATTGAGAAATATAAATTACATCGGTTGAATTTCAATGAAATTTTAATTCCATTTATTAATTTTAAAATAAATACAAAATTTAACATTTGAAATTACATTTGAATTCTAATTTTAATTTTAATCCCAAAATTGATTATGTTGCAACTTTTAACACCTCTAAAATAAAAATTGACTTAAAATATTTTTATAATCCCAAAATTGGTTACGTATATATTTTATGTATTGACTTATATTTTGATGTTTTATGTTTGCATACAAATAATATATTATACACTTTGAACAACAATCTAGCATTAAGTTTATATTCATAACATCTTAATTTTAGAAATCAAAGATCATCAGGTAGATAACTTAATTTATTTTTTCCAAATGGTATTTTGTAAAATAAACATCTCATTTAACTTGTATAAAACAATACCCATGTTCTTGACCCTTATTATTACACAAAGGTTCAAGAAAATGGATTTATAAAATTAAATCTCTGTTTTCATATAGGACATTTTTTATTTGTATTGAAAAAATAAAATGTATGAATATAGTGAATTTTTAAATTATATAATTTGATTAATCTTCAATTAATTTACCAATTTAATAACCATACAAATCAAAAACTCAAAAGTAACGTAAGATGACTTTATTCAAAATTAAAAAATGTATACAAAATAATTGAAAGATTATGAATATTCTTAGATGTTAAGCAAAATATAGAAAATTTATTTTGAGAGTTCGAGGAGAGCTGCTAGTTTTTTTTGGTATGAGAATATACATGTCAAGGTGTGAAGAAGTCTTCCTAGAAGAATGAGGTTTTATGAACTACATTTTTTTTTTTTTTTTTACGTCGTCAGTTGTTTTTTTTTTTTTCTACCTTCTTTTATACTAATATATTATAAAATGAGGAATGCCTGTATTTTTTATTTTACTTTTTATTATAGTGAAATATATATATATGATTTGTGAAAATTGTATATATAAATTAATTAGGTAGAATATGATAAAAAAATATAAAATAATTTATAAAAGTTTTATAATTATATATATAAATATATATTTTTATTATATCTAATTTTGAAAAAATAAAAAATAATAATGAATATATATTTTTTAATTATATGGTAAGTGATAGTTTTTTATATTATAAATATAAAGATATATAAGTATTATATTGAGATATAAAAATAAAAATATTTATAGATATAGATAAAGACTAATAATCTAAAATTAGATTACAACAATTCCAATTAATGAAAAGTTAGTTTTCATTTTTGATTTGATAATATTCCGATAGGTATAGATTTATTAACTTTTTGAAGAAAAGGTAAAGAAAAAGGAGTGACCACATTGAATTCTCCCCCTCGAATTCAATCTTCCATGCATTTAAAAACTGAAGAAGTTCATCCCTTTCCCTTTGCCTCCTCACCAATCTCACTCATTTCAAATACCCAAATCCTAATGGGTTTGAAGCAGCTGGTTCTTGAATTTGGGTTCTGGGTTTTATTTATAAGTTCAATCTTCACTAATAATTTGGTGGTGAGCTCGAATGTCGACAAGATCCAAGAGGTTATTACTAGAGGCAATATTCTTGTAGATGGGAAGAATGTGATCGGAACGACGGACCCGAATTTCGTCTGCGCCACCTTGGATTGGTGGCCACATGATCAATGCGATTACGGGAATTGTAGCTGGGATCAATCCTCTCTTCTAAATCTGGTCAGAAAATCAATATATTATCTAGTTAATTAATTATATAGATAACAAATACTAATGAATGTGTATATATGCATGCAGGATCTCAACAACAAGATACTAATGAATGCTGTAAAAGCATTTTCACCCTTGAAGTTGAGGTTAGGAGGAACGTTACAGGACAGGCTTATATATGAAACAGAGCTGCAGCAGCACTGCATTCCATTCATCAAGAACAACTCCAACTTGCTTGGTTACAATCAGGGTTGTCTCCCCTTGAGTAGATGGGATCAACTCAATACCTTTTTTAACAAATCCGGGTAAACCCATACATTTGATTCAATAAAAACAAAAACAAATCTTGATTATTGTTATTTATATAGGGCGGTGGTTATGTTCGGATTAAACGTTTTGAATGGAAGGTTCGTTATGAGGAATGGATCTGTTGTAGGATCATGGAATTCTACAAATGCCAAATCTTTTATTGAATATTCTCTTAGAAAGGGTTACAAAATCCATGGTTGGGAACTTGGTATGTATTATTTATAAAAATCATCTGTTTTTTCATGTTTATGTAATGTAAGTACTCATTTAACTAACTCATTAATTAGGAAACGAGTTAACTGGGACTGGAACTGCGATTAGAATTGAAGCTGATCAATATGCATCGGATGTCATCTCATTCCATAATATAATTCAAAAAGTTTATAAGAATGAGAAGGTGAAGCCATTGATTTTAGCTCCTGGAGGATTCTTTAATCCAATCTGGTTCAAAGAATTCATTCATAAAACAACTTCAACTAATATTGATGTTGTGAGTCACCATATATACAATCTTGGACCGGGTAAGTAGGTAGTAATAAATTAATGAACATGACCCATTACTGCTGTTCTTTAATGGTTTGATTACTTAGGATCCGACATGAACCTGGCTGAGAAGATTCTCAATCCATCCCTGTTTGATCATGAGGTGGTGAATACATTTAGAGGGATGAGAAGTGTTATCAACAATTCAGCTCAAGTTTGGGTGGGAGAAGGAGGAGGTATTTATAGAAGTGGAAGAAATCAAGTGTCCAATACCTTTCTTTTTAGTTTCTGGTAATTAATTAAGATCACAAACATATCATGTTTAATTTCTTAAGAACATAAAACAATAACTAATTAAACAATACAGGTACTTGGATCAGCTTGGTTTATCATCCTCTTATGATACAAAAACTTACTGTCGACAGACATTAATAGGTGGAAACTATGGCTTGCTAAATACAACCACCTTTAAGCCCAATCCAGATTACTACAGGTATTATTTATTACCTTTAACCATAATTTATGTATATGATCATAATTTGTGTGTTCTTGTTCATATGAAGCGCTCTTCTATGGCACCGGTTGATGGGAAACAAAGTCTTATCGACGAATTTTTCTGGGTCGAACAAGATTCGGGCTTACGCTCACTGCTCAAAACAATCACAAGGAGGAATCACCTTGTTGTTGATTAATATGGACAAGATGAATAGGGTTGAGGCGAAATTGAATGCTGTTAATGGTAGCATTACTTGCAGGCATAATGGGAAAATGACTAATGTAAGGGAGGAGTATCGTTTAACGGCTAAGAATGGGAATTTGCAGAGTCAGAGTGTGTTGCTTAATGGTAAGGAGTTGATTGTGGATGATGAAGATAATATACCTCCAATGGAACCTGTCACTGTAAATGCAGAACAACCCATAACCATTGCTCCTCTCTCCATTTTGTTTGCTCACATCCCATATCTTTGCCTTCGTGCTTGCTCCTAAATTCTAAGCCCATATCTTTCATTTAGTTTTATATTATAAACAATAAAAGTGATAGAATTGAAATAATGGTATAAGATCAAACAATCTTTAAATTTTGTAGGATGACCCAACATGAACTCCTTTGAGTTATATAATGATGAATGAAAAAAATAGAGCAAACCAAAAAATTAATTATTTGGTGATGGAAAAATATCTATCAATTATTCTAAGTTTGTTATTTCTGAAGTGATGAATAATGACCATCTACTTATATGATTAAAATATGAGAAACTTGTATAAATCAAGTCATTACATAAGAGGACCTCCAAATAAAAGATTAATTTTAATAATTTTTTATTAAATAAAAATATATACAACTCCAGATATAATAACGTAATTATTTTTCTGCTAAGAATATGATATACACAAAATTGAGAAAGTGTTATTAAGACAATTTGCGAGTATGAACAACAAATTACCCATCAAAAGTTGATTTGGATTAAAAAAATTTAATCTCACTAAACAATATGTCGAAACGAACAAAATATAACACTAATACTAACTCAAACAACAACTCATATGAGTGGTGGAAAAAAACGAGACCGGTGCTATAGAAGCTAAAATGTCTTGAAACGATTTTTAGAGGAATAAATAAGAAATATATGTTTTCTTAGGTTTATGTTAGATTTTTATTAAATTCATAAATGTATTTAAAATTATTATGATTAAGTAACACTTAGCATTCCAACAACTATCTCCTCTTCTAGCTTAGCAATGTAATAATTGTTAACCTAACATAATATTTGTGTGTTGCAAAGGTAAATAAAATTCACATTTGCATTTAAAATAGACAATACTCACCTCTTTGTCGTCGTCGTCATCATCGTCGATTTCATTGCCTTCATCGTCATCTTCATCGTCAATATGATCTGAACATGAGGGGCTTCAATGGTTAAGGCAGTCTAGTGATCGTCTTTCTCCTTCCATTAATCATTGTTTTCGTTATTTATCAAAAAAGAAAGAAATGATAATAAAATTGATAACTTATCAAGTATACATTAATTTAACTTTTTTTTCTCATCATCTCAATGACCTATTACCCTTATTTCTTGGTCATTGTGACTTCATTTTTACACTTCGGTCAACCAAATATCTCATTCACACATTTAACTACCAATATTTTTTTTTCTCAAAGGAAACTGATCTCATTACTAAAATCGTGACCTCACACACTTTCACATGTCCATTATTTATTGTCAAACCAATCACCAATCCCAATTGACCTCTCCATCTCGTGACCTCACACTTTCAGGCACCTTTTATCTCTCGACAAATCAACCATTAATCACAATCGACCTCTAATCTCGTAGCCTTACACTTTGATCAATTAACATCTCATTCACGTATATTTTTAACCATCAATCTTTAATTTCGTGATCTTAACCACCAATATTCTTTTTCTCAATGGACAACTCTCATTACTAATATCGTGACTTCACATACTTTCACACGTCTCTCATCTCTCTTCAAACCAACCACCAATATCTCAATTGATTTCTTTATCTTGAGACTTCACACTTTTAGGCACCCCTCATCCCTCGACAAATTAAATTTAATCTCGTGACCTCACACTTCGGTCAATCAACATCTCATTCATATTAAATTACTAATATCGTGACCTCACATACTTTTATACCAACCACCAAAATCTCAATTGACCTCTCCATCTCGTGACCTCATACTTTCAGGCACCTCTTATCCCTCGACAAATCAACCATCAATCACAATCGGGACCTCACACTTCGGTCAATCAACATCTCATTCATATTAAATTACTAATATCGTGACCTCACATACTTTTATACCAACCACCAAAATCTCAATTGACCTCTCCATCTCGTGACCTCATACTTTTAGGCACCTCTTATCCCTCAACAAATCAACCATCAATCACAATCGGGACCTCACATTTTGGTCAATCAGAATCTCGTTCACATATATTTTTAACCTCCAATCACAATCGACCTTTAATCTCGTGACCTCACAATCCTTTGTTATCTGTCTCTTATCTCTCGACAAACCAATCAAAAATCTTAATCACACTTTCACCTCGTGACCTCACATTTGATCAATCAAATATCTCATATATTTTTAACCATCAATATCTCATATCAATATCTCATATGTTATCCGCTTCTTATCCACTTATATCATTTATGAACTTAGTCTCTAGTGTGATAAGTTACTATTTTAACCATTACACAATTGGTAATGGATGAATTTTATTTATAATTTTATATATATTTATATTTTTGTAAACTAATAAAATTTTTAATTTTTTTTATAAAATTCAAAAATATTATTTTACTTTTTATTATTAAATGAATTATTTTACAATTTTTTATTAAATGAATTATTTTCAAAAAAATATATATATACATTTTGTGCCGGGTTTAGATTTGGAATTTGAAGAAATTGGCAATACTGCAAGTCATTGATTGCTCTTGTGTTATTCAAATAACTAAAAAAATATATAATTTCACTTTCACTTTCATTCATCAAATTACTCAACTCATTAATCAAAAATTTTAAATTATTATTATTTATTTTATTTATATATATAAATACTATTTAAATTTTTTTATCAAAAAAAATTAAAAATTATCATATTCTTAAAATCATTATTTATTTATCTCTCCAAATTATTTAAATAACCTCGACCAAATAAAGCTCTTTCAGAAAAGAAAGTCGACCAAACAAAAGATCAAAAACAACATTTATTTTAACACTTATTTTGTTTAAAATTTTAAGAAGTGGTTTTTGTTTTTGGTTTTTTAAATACTTAGAAATGAGTTATTATCAAATTTTATTTCTTTTCAACCATTCAATTTATCAATTAAGTTGAATTTGTTTAGGTCATTGATTAATCTCCATGATGTCATATACTCATATGTACAAATACCCTACTTTTCTTGAAACAAATTTCTTCTAAACAAAAACACAATAAAAATCTCAATTAACACAATCGTTAGATAATCTCTTATTTTTAGCATTTGAATTTCTATATATATTTCTCAATTATTTTGTTTTGTTTATCTATAGATTCTCATATATATCATCAATTTACCATCTCCCAATCATCAACAATAAAACACACAAGCCTTGTTCTATAACCATTCATTCCCAAATTTTAAGTATGAAAATCCTCAAATATCACAAAATAATAATTAAAGAGAAACAATAATGTATTAGTTTTGATTGGAAAATTAGCACAAACATGGAGTAAAGTAGATGACCATTCAAATTTGGGGTTTACCTTATTAGGAAGATTTGAATAGCATATCATTCAGCAATTGGAAAAGTTGAGCCCATTTTGTTTCCAAATCGATAGCACTTGATGTTCACATAATAAGGACCCATTTGAACATGGTTTTCCTCTTGGCCCGCGTAAAAACAAAGCGTGTAGAGAGCAATTTCGAACTCTGGACTCACTCCGATGAAGCTACTAGACAACGACTTCAGAACACCATTCCATTCAAACTGAACCGTCAACAATTGGGTTTCAGAATCCGGCTGTAAATTCATTCAACATAAACAAATAAACAATACAATGTTAAATACATTAAATGTGCAATAAAACATGTTTTGAGGCAGGTTTCGTTATAAGGGGATACAAAAAAGTTCATTTTGTTTCATGAATTTGAATAAAATGTACATTTTGTTTTCTATAGTTTTTATTATGTTCTTAAATCATTCATATACTTTTTCATTTTTTTATTTCTTATACAAGACAAATAAAAGAGAATTGAAAATCACTTACAACAGAACCACGCCTTCGGGGATAAATGTAACCTTGATAATCAACTTTTCCTTTTGATTCTTCAAGATAAAACTATACATCAAAGATATCAAACAATAGATTAAGAATCTGACTTTTTTGTTTTGCTTCAAATCTGAAAATAAAATAAGTTAAGCAAACTAAACTGTTTTTACCTGAAGCCAGTTATGAAAACCAGAAACTTCCTGCTCCCCTTTCTGCTTAATTTCCCCAACGAAAACATGCTCAAAAGCCGACGAACTTCCAGAAGTCCCTCCACGGTTATAAAGATCGAACCAAAGACTCGTCATAGTTCTCTTAAAATCCTGAATGTTATCAGAAACAATTCCCTTATAAGCAAGATACTTCTGCAGATATTTGATTGGAGCAGTCCTACAAATCTCTTCAATAAACGCAGCCTGTTCTTGCAATTCCTGCGACGTGACTTGTTCTTTATATCCTTCGTGTGGATTGTAATTGTCGAGAAGAGAACAGAAACGGGAAAATGTTGGCTTTCTTAATACATCTTCTTTTAACCAAGTGAATAAGCTTCCTTGAGCCATGTCTTCTTTTTCATAAATCTTTTTCCCTTCTCCACAGTCTATCTGATAATCCTTGTTTGGTACTAATCTGTTTAAGTCAAGTTCCCAGAGCTTGTTACATGCATTCGATAGGTCGTGAAGCTCTTCTTTCGTTGGCTCGAAGTTAGCACTGAATTCGACTTCATCGGAGTAGTGTTGATCACTAGCTGGACGTTTGTAATCATTCCATTGATCTGTCTGAATCTGTTAAAATATGATATGGTAAGAATTTTCAAAAACAAAACTAAAAATTATAGAATCAAAACATTTACTAGAAGAACCTTATGAGGCGGCTGCTTTGGATGCTTTTTACCCACAGTCTCCCAGCCATCATCATGATTGCCATCATCCTGTTCTAATTATAGTTCATAATTTAGCAAGGGAAATACAATAAATCATAGAAAAGATGAAAAGATATTGACCTGTCTTCCCCCTTGTGGCTGTCTATACTCATTTCTACCACTATTTTCGTTTTCATTGTACAGATTCTGCATTGATAGAAAGTAAGAATGTAAATGACTTTGGAAATTATATATAAACTTTTTTCAATATAATCAACCTGTTTGTTCTGCTGGGATTGTCTATAATCATCTCTACCACCTTCTGGTTGCATAGTCTGTTTCGAAAGAATTCAGAAACTAAATTTTAGGGCGGTTCTTCGTCAAATTGAATAAGAAAGTAAAGATTCTATAACTGTAAGACTGAAAACTGGATCTCTAGTTCAATCAGATGCACCAAACACTTCTTAATCCAAATTACACAAATAAAAAGCCTTTTCAGTTAAAATCTCAAACCCTAGCCATCAGATCAGCCACAGCCAATTGAGATTCGAATTGTTGAAACTATGATCGCAGATCTATCTTATAAGTAGCTGGAACATAACTGGAGCGAATGAAATTTTACCTGGTGCGGGTGCGAAGGCCGAGATCCACCAGATTCCCAGTCTTGTTTCCGGCCATGGTTCTCTTCCTGAAGAAACAATCAATCAATATCAGTATCAGCATTAGCATTTGAATTGAAATCTGACATCCATTCGAATCAAATCAATTCAATTCAAATGAAATGAAATCAAATCGAGATCATAAACCCTAATTACCTTTCTGTTCCACTGATTAGTAGCTGATTCGTCATGATCTTGCTCACCGGATGCAACCTGCAAGAAAATCAACGATTCAGATGACAGGACAAAACAATCTCAGCCCAAGTAGAATCTGCAGGGGACAGACAGAGTGAGGGAAATGCAGCTGACCTGAGCCCAAGTGGATCTGGATCTCTCATCGCGAGGCTCGGAATCCCTTCTATCGTCGTCCCTTTCATCGTTACCCAAGGCTACATGAATCAAACCCTTGATCAAACCGTCCATTGTAGAGAGAGAAGGTGATGATTGAAGAACTTCGCCGTTGACAAATGGGTTTTTAAAAGTACTAGAAATGAGTCGTGTTCTTATAAATTAAGGCAATTAGTGGTTATGGCGGGTAATGGCAGTTTGTGTAATTATTGTCTGACCTCGGCACGACGTCGATAAAGATCATGCCGACAGTTCTGGATCAGTAGATAAATGACATGTGGCCAAAAGATATATTATTCACAAAAGCAACTTTATTATATTATATTATGTATATCCAATATTATATTATAGTTGCAAGTTACACCCGAATTTCTCTAAAAAATAGGATCGATCCGAATTATTATTATATTTTTCAAAGATATGTAATGAAGAGCAATGAAGTATAACAAGTCGGGTAACATTAATGATCAACCGGTGTTAGAATTTCTAACAAAATATTTTGAGTGGTATTGAATTTTGGTAAGTAACGTCAGAAAATGTAATGTCGAGTAATAACCAATCATTTACATATATGATAAAAAATGACAACTCTGTAGAAATAATGGGAGGATAACTATAAGAGGGCTTGGATTGGAAGATTGTATTCGGTGACTCTTTACTGGAATACTGAATTTAAATTGGAGGCTATGAGCAGATATGATCAACCAAAGATTGAGAGAATTATTCAGATAAAAAATTCCGAGATAAAAAAATTGATCCGAATAAATAAGATGCCGAATTAAACAAAATATAACACCAGCTCAAATTTGAGTAATCGAAAGAAAAACCATGAAACCCTCCCATGCTAAAAAAAAACCATCTAAAGGGTTAACCTTTTCTTATAAAAAGAAAAGAGAAAAGAAAACACAAACCTTTTGATTTCATTCTACAAAAACTGATATATTATAACTAATCCAATTTTTAAAAAGTTCTGTTGTTTTAAAAAAATATTTTGTAAATTTCAACTAAATTTTTTCGGGGACTTGTTTGTTTTATAAAAAAAGTTTATAATTAATGTAGAATTTTTACTTAATTAAATATTATTTTATTTTTTTTAAAGATAATTTTGACCTATTAAATATTATTCATAGGTCTATTTTAGTTTTTTACCTCTTCAAATTGTAAAAAAAAATGTCACGTGTAAATATATCTTTAAATTACATAAATATATATAAAATAATTTTACAAATGAATTAAATAAATTAGAATATACAAAGAATGATATCACCGAATAAATAGTTGATTTGAGACATATGCTTAACTCATTTTTCTTAAAACAGTTTTATCGTCTCCCGATTATGCTGGAGCTTATCGTGAATGGTTGTCTCCCAGAGTACAACGAATCTAGTAGTAATTCTGCACTAGAATCACTACGCATCGAACTTAATCAACGTACGTACTTGAACTATCATCGAGTTTCAACGGAAAATATCGAATGAAACTCATCACTCACAAAATAAGGAGAGAAGTTTTGAAATTGTAAAGTGAGAAATGATAAATGATAAATGATGTATTTATGAGAATTAGATAGAAGAGCTATTTATGTTGTTGAAATAATAAAATCAACCATTAATCATTGATCCAACTACTTGTATTGATATATTGTCTATTTATTTCTCTTTATATTTCATCTTCATTAGAAAAGACACGTTACATTATTTTTCTAATTGCTAATAAATTGATAATAATAATCTCATGAAGATTAAAATGACAATTAACAACATTGAATTAATTTAATTGGTTAATTTCTTCTTATATTATTAAATATTAATTAAATCATTCATAAATTAATTATAATAATTTAATTATTTGGATCAAATATGAATTTAATTCAAAATTTCGCATCAATTTTATTTAAATTTTATTTATCCAAATTTTCATTTTCATTCATTAATGAAATTTATAAATTAATTTAAAATTCTAGTGTGTCTCTTAACTTCAGTATCTCTTAACTTCAGACCGAACAGATAAACTAATTTTTTATTTTATAAATCATTTTCTCGTGTCTTTGTGCTGTAACATGTAAGAACATAAACTTAATTGGGTATCTGTACCCGAAATCGATCTATTCCAACCTATTCCAACCTAATCCAACCGAAACTTTGGCACATACCAAAATACAAAATAAATACCGGAATTGTCATTCCCCGGTCCACTACCAAGCCTAGATACTAAGGGCGAGGATCTACTATATCCTACCATGAGTTCTTTAAATTGAATTTATTTTAATATTTTATATGGGTCCACATTTCAATTTTATGTGTGTTTTTTTTTTCAATTTGAAAATAGAAGAGAGCGGGGCTCATGCTAGAAAATCCTAATCCAGATACTATACATCAATACTTTATATTTTACTTTGATTGAGAGAAAAAAAAAATGAGTGTAATCTCAGATCGGGTTGAATTGTTATTCGTTTTTTTGGATAAATTTAAGTCTAATTTTATTTTGTCGACTATCTCAATTAAGACTATATTCTGTCATATTCGGACTGATTGAATACATCAGATATTGGATCGATACCTCAAATAATTTATATTTGACGTGTTTTAAATTTCAACTAATTTTCAAACAATTAATTAAAACTAAGTATAACAATTTTAATAACAGATTTCAGCAGAATCATACGACTCCTGTTGTCGGAAGAGGCTCCCTATCTGCATACAAAATTTTAAACTTCAAACCCCATTTTAGAATAGTAACTTTCATTAAGTAAAACGTAATTACTAAAATGACATATTTTTTATGTTCATTTATTGAATATTGCAATTTTAAATTGGTATCGGATTTGATTCTTGTTGAATAAACTTGAATAGTTGGGCCTTCTTAATGGGCCGACCCAATTCTCTATTTGTTAGAGTTTCTGTATTAGGGTTTCAGGGGACCGAGTGTTATATAAACTCGTGTTATAATCCTAGTTTGTCATATCATCTCTGTAAAACAATCTTCTCAATAATAATCTCTCTCTTCTAGGTGGACATAGCCAAGTTCTATCTTGGTGAATCACGTTAAATCTCTGTCATTCTTATTGTTTACGTCATTCTCACGCGTTCCGTTATAACAAACTGGTATCAGAGCTTCAGACTATTCGATTAATTGTTCTTCAACTGAGATGGCAGTAGTGAACATTAAAATCGACAAATTCACGGGGAGAAACAATTTTAGCATATGGCAGATTAAGATGCGGGCTTTGCTAAAACAACAGGGCCTATGGGGGGCACTGAAAGTGTCATCAGGAGCAAATATAACCGCTGAGATGGCCATCCTAGAGGAGAAGGCCACTAGGTTATGGTTGAAGTTGGAGAGTCTCTATATGACGAAGTCACTCAGCAACAAGTTGCTTCTGAAGCAACGTTTGTTCACTCTACGAATGCAGGAAGATATGCAAATCAGAGAACACCTAGATCAATTAAATTCTATTATGCTAGAATTAAGAAATATTGATGTTAAGGTTGATGATGAAGATGCTGCATTAATCTTGTTAGTATCTTTGCCTCCATCATATGAAAATTTTGTCCAGTCTTTCATTGTTGGGAAAATATACAATAAGTCTGGAAGATGTCAGGTCTCCCCTTCATTCAAGAGATCTACGTCATATGGCGTTTGATACAATTACAGATAGTCAAGCTTCATGGTTGTTTACCAGCGGAAGTAATGGGCGAGGGAAAGAGAAGAAACGCGACAAGTCGTTTACTTCAAAGGGTCCTAAGCCGACTGATATCTGCAATTACTGCAAAGAGAAAGGACATTGGAAGAATGAATGCCCTTTGAAGAAAAATCCACAAAAATTAGATTCTGGTTCTGCAGCTGTTGCAGAAGATAATATATTATCTGACGATGACATTGCTCTAGTGGTAGATGGTCATACCCATCAAACTAATGCATGGGTTCTTGATTCTGGAGCTTTGTATCATATTTGCTCTCGAAGAGAGTGGTTTAAATCTTACAAACAAGTAGACGGTGACAGTGTTTCTATGGAAAATAGTTCTGTTTGTAAGGAAATTGGGATTGGCTCAATCAAGATCAGGACACACGATGACAGATTCTGTATACTAAATGAGGTTAGACATGTTCTACTTATCACTAAGAACTTGATATCTCTAAGTGTGTTAGATAGTAAAGGATTTTTTTTCAACGGTGAAAGTGGAGTTCTGAATGTATGCAAGGGTTTTGATGTTATTCTGAAAGGTGTTAAGAATGATACTTTATATTTTTTGCAAGGTTCTACTGTCTCAGGTTTTGTTTCTGTTGCATCCTTAGAGATTCACAAGGATGATATGACTAAACTTTGGCATATGAGGCTTGGTCATATGAGTGAAAGGGGGATGCAGATTCTAGCAAAGGAGGATCTTCTTGGAGTATTTGTGGGTTATGGAGATGGTGTAAAAGGATACAAAATATGATCTCCATCTGAAAAAAGAGTTATTCAGAGTAGAAACGTCATCGTTGATGAGAACCCTATACTTAACTCTATTGAGAAATTTGTAGAAGAAAGTAGTAGTGCTAACAAACAGGTGGAGCTAGAAACTACTTTACAAAAGGAAAAAGAACCCCACTTTGAGTGTCAGCTGCCAGAGTTTGAACAATTAGATTCTCAATCGTCTGAAGTTATTCATGAGAGTGTAGCTGAAGGTCAGTTAAGGAGGATTGAAGTTAGACCACCTTAGAGATACAGTTATGAAGATATATGGTTGGTTATGCACTACAAGTTGCTGAGGAGGAAGTGAATACGTTTGTACCATCCACTTACAAAGAAGTTGTATCCGGGTTTGAAGCTGCACAGTGGTTCACAACAATGGGAGATGAGATAGAATCACTTCACAAAAATCATACTTGGGAGTTAGTTTCTTTGCCTACAGGGAGAAAGGTTATTACATGCAAATGAGTTTTCAAGAAAAAGGAAGGTATAACAGCTGTTAAAGGAGTCAAGTTTAAGGCTCAAGTTGTTGCAATGGGGTTCAATCAGAAGGAGGGAATAGACTATAACGAAATTTTCTCACCAGTAGTCAAACATACTTTTATCAGGGTGTTACTAGCAATAGTGAAACATCAGGATTTGGAGCTCGAACAACTTGATGTGAAAATAGTCTTTCTACATGGAGAGTTAGAGGAAGAAATATACATGACTCAGCCAGAAGGTTTCTAAGTTCTAGGAAAGGAAAAATATGTTTTCAAGTTGAAGAAGTCTTTATACGGACATAAACAGTCTCTAAGGTAGTGGTATAATAGGTTTGACAACTTTATGATGTCTCTTAACTACAAGAGGAGTGCATATAACTGTTGTGTGTATTACAATAAGTTGAAGGATGACTCATTCATCTACCTAGTCCTGTATGTAGATGACATGTTGGTAGCAACAAAGAGCAAAACAGATGTTTATAAGTTAAAGGATCTTCTAAATGTTGAGTTTGAGATGAAAGATCTAGGAGCAGTTCGGAAAATTCTAGAAATGGAGATTCTTAAAGATATAGGCCAAAAGAAACTTTTCTTATCACAAAAAGGTTACATTGAGAAGGTGATGTCAAGGTTTGGAATGTCATTAGCTAAACCTATAGATACACCTTGTGCTGCTAATATTCATCTTACTACTTTGTTTGCTCCTCAGACAGATGAAGAAAAAAGTATATGACTCGACTTCCTTATTCTAGTGCAGTAGGGAGTTTGATGTATGTTATGCTTTGTACAAGACCAGATCTGGCACATGTAGTGAGTGTTGTGAGCAGATTTATGGTACAACTAGGGAAGGAGCATTGGCAAGCTGTGAAGAGGATATTCAGGTATCTACGGGGAACTTTTGATGTTGGTCTCATATATGGAGGTGATACATAATGTCTAATTATTGGATATTCAGATTCTGATTATGCTAGAGACATTGATAGTAGGAGATCTATGACTGGTTATGTATTTACTCTTGGGGGCTCAGTTGTTAGTTGGAAAACGACTCTACAACCTACTGTGACTCTGTCTACAAAAGAAGCAGAGTACATGGCATTAACAGAAGCTGCTAAAGAGGGAATATGACTGAAAAGACTAATTAGTTATCTGAGCCTACATCAGGATCAAGCAACTGTCTTCTGTGATAGTCTGAGTGCTATATGCTTAGCCAAAGATCAAGTTCATCATGAACGGACTAAGCATATTGACGTGCGATATCATTTCCTAAGGACTGAGAAGTGGATAAAGGTGAAAAAGGTAGGAACTACTGATAATCCTGCTGATATGTTCACCAAGCAAGTTGCTCATAGCAAGTTCCAACATTGTTTGGACTTGCTTAACGTCAGAAACTATTAGTTGTCTTAGGGGCAACTTTAGAAGAGAGAGATAGAGAAGATTGAACATCTGGGCATTGACTAATGCATCTGGGCCATCTGGGCATTGACTAATGTATCTGGGTCATTTGGGCATTGACTAATGTATCTGGGCATTGACTAATGCATCTAGGCCATCTGGTATTGACGAATGCATCTGGGCCATCTAGTATTGACTAATATATCTGGGCCATCTGGCACCGACGAGTGCATCTGGGCCATCTAGCACCGGCGAGTGCATCTGAGCCATCCGACACCGGCGAGTGCATCTGGGCCATCTGACATTGACGAATGTATTTGGGAGATTTAGGCATTGACTAATGCACCTGAGACATCTGAGAGAATTCAAGTCAATGTGGAGATTTGTTGAATAGACTTGAATAGTTGAGCCTTCTTAATGGGCCGACCCAATTCTCTATTTGTTAGGGTTTCTGTATTAGGGTTTCAGGAGACCGAGTGTTATATAAACTCGTGTTATAACCCTAGTTTGTCATATCATCTCTGTAAAACAATCTTTTCAATAATAATCTCTCTCTTCTGGATGGACGTAGCCAAGTTCTATCTTGGTGAACCACGTTAAATCTCTGTCATTCTTATTGTTTATGTCATTCTCACGCGTTCCGTTATAACAATTGCTATATTTCGTTTTATTGATTTTTTAGAAATAAAATATATTGAACCAGAATACATTGATCAAATTCTTCTTGATTGTGACATTACTTAGAATATTTGGACTGTTATGTAGAGCCTTATTCAATTTTAATGGGATACACCATCGAAAGTGCCAACTTCTGGGTCAAATTGATTGAATTAAACTATAGAAACAAAATTGCGAACGACTAAAAACTAATTACCCTCATCAAGTGGTGGACAATCTGGAAAGAAAGAAATATAAGAGTTTTCGAAAGAAAAGTTATGGATACAAACGTTCGCCTCAACCCGAAAAAGAGTGACTTGTACGTGATTATAAATTTTCAATCTTATTGGTATTTAAAATTCTTACTTTGTTTTTTATTTATTATTTTGTTTTTTCATCTCTTTTGCAACGTTTCACGCATTTTACGCTTTATTTTAATAAAACTTAGACCATCAAATTAAATTGATTTCCTTATTTGAATTAGTGAGACTGAAATTATATATACAAATGGGCCAAATTTAATATATGGGCCCAGTAGAATGGTCTTTCTACCCGTATATTAATGAGGTGTAAGTTTTGTTTTTAGGTTTCAGATTGGACTTAAAGAGAATTCCACCCCAAAAATAATAATTTGCTGCATTTTTTTGACAACCGTATAAATATTGATAGTAATTTTTGTTTGAACGTTGATGATATAATAATATATGGAAAATGATATTCTCAATGAATATATAGCGAAAGTAAGGCCACGAATCTACGTGGCCTTGCCAGCTAGGAGAGAGAAAAAGCAAAAAAAAAAAACGTTTCAGTTTCTTCTTTCTTCTTTCCTCTCTTTCTTCTTTTCATTTACCACTTCCGGCGATTTTTCTCAGGCGATTTTTCTCTCCGGCGGCATCACCGACTTCTTCAACTTTATTCATCTTCTTTCTTTCGATCGAAAATGGTAGGTCTTCTTCTTCGGGTATTTCCGTTCACTTCACTATCTGCATTCGTCGTCGTTGAGAATATCATTTCTCTTTTTCAGGCTGGTGGTCCAGGTACATCTCCATGCAAGACTCCAAAATCTCCAAGGACAAGGTAAATAACATCCTCTCATTTAGAATCCTAGAACATTTTGATGATTTGAAGACCGTTTAAGTTTTTGCGGTTAGGGTTAGGGTTAGGGTTATGGATTTTTATGATTCTGCTGATTCTAATGATTTTAACGATAGAAATGGTTGATTATTTTGTGTGTATTTGTTGCTATGTGATGATTTATGTGATTTTTGATATGTTTGGCTGTTATGGGTTCCGAAAGTGTTGTTTCGGGGACCCGAAAGTATGATTATATAGTCCAGAAATTTGATTTTGATATGTTTTTTGAATTAAGGGTCCCGAAAGTGTGGTTTCTAGACCCGAAATGTGTTGTTTCAGGACTCGAAAGTGTTGTTTCGGGACTCGAAATGGGGTGTTTCGGGACCCGAAAATTGAATTTTGATATGTTTGGCAGTTATGGGTCCCGAAAGTGTGGTTTCGGGACACGAAATGTGTGGTTTCGGGACCCGAAAATCGGATTTTGTAATGTTTGGCTGTTATGGGTCCCGAAAGTGTGGTTTCGGGACCCGAAAATGGGATTTGATTTGATTGGCTGTTATGGGTCTCGAAAGTGTAGTTTCGGGACCCAAAATGGGTTGTTTCAAGACCCAAAATGGGTGGTTTCAGGACCCGAAAATCGGGTTTTGTAATGTTTGGCTATTATGGGTCCCAAAAGTATGGTTTCGGGACCTGAAATAGGTGGTTTTGGGACCCGAAAATGGAATTTTGATTTGATTGGCTGTTATGGGTCCCAAAAGTGTGGTTTCAGGACCTGAAATGGGGTGTTTCGGGACCCGAAATGGGGTATTTCGGGACTTGAAATGAGGTGTTTCGGGACCCGAAATGGGGTGTTTCAGGACCCGAAATGGGGTATTTTGGGACCTGAAATGGGGTGTTTCGGGACCCGAAATGGGGTGTTTCAGGACCCGAAATAGGGTGTTTCGGTACCCGAAATGAGTAGATATTTGATTTTAAATGTTTATCTTTATCTGATTATCTGCTTCATGGTTTTTAAATGTTTATCTTTTGTTTTTGTAGGGCAAATGATGCGGTGCGAGTCGAAGAGGCGTTTATGCGAAAGTTGCAGCATCCGAAAATATCTCGCAAGTGTCAGATTTCGACGATTGCCTAGTGTTTTTCGGGCGGAAACGTTTAGGGGCTCAAAATCGCATTTTTATTAGTTTCGGGTGTTTTTTTGCAATTTATTAAAAGTTGTTTATTTCTTTTGCAAGCTAGGGTTTGAGTATAGAAAAGAATCTTAAAACACTTTGTTAGGGGAAGATTATTAATCAGAAAACGAGGTTTCCTCAATATCTATCAACTTTCGGTATTCGTAAGAATCAACGAATCTTGATAAAGGTTCATCCTAGCCACGCACGCTGCATCAGTTGGTATCAGTTTCCAGTCGACCCTGAGGTATGCCGCCCCGAAGACAGCCGCGCAACCCTACCCCTGGTGCTGATGATGGTGACCTTGCTGAGTTGCGACGTGAAAACGCTGAGTTTCGCCGTGATAACGACGATTTGAGGCGGCAGGTTGAATGGTTGACGCAACGGATGGATGCATCTATGCACATGCACCACCCTGAAGATGATGTTACGATGACAGATGAAAACCCTCTCGGTGGTCTTCGGAATCGATCCCCTGAACGCCCCAATCATCGCTGGGAGCAGGCTTTCAGGGTGGACATCCCTAAGTTCGATGGTAGTCTATCACCGGAAGAGTTTATTGATTGGCTTTCTCAGGTTGAAGAGATTCTGGATTTCAAGGAAGTTCCTGCAGATCGTCGTGTACCCCTTGTTACGATCCGCTTACATGGTCGTGCACAAGCATGGTGGCAGCAGTTGAAACAGACACGTGTTCGTCATGGTAAGGCAAAGCTCACGAATTGGGACAAATTCAGGAAGCATATTAGGGCTGCGTTTCTACCATATAATTACGAACGTAACCTGTACCAGCGGTTCCAGAATCTTCGTCAGGGTTCTCGTTCTGTGGATGACTATTCCACTGAGTTTTACACCTTTGTGGCTCGTGTTGACCTGTCTGAGTCCCCTCTCCAGTTGGTTTCTCGTTATATTGGTGGCCTTCGCCTCCAGTTGCAGGATATTTTGAATATGTTTGATCCCTTGTCTGTTTCTGAGGCACATCAGCGTGCTTCACAGGCTGAGAAACAGCTAGCCAGGCGCGGTTCGGGTAGCTTTGGAAAACAAGTTGTCCCCACTAGTGGCATTGGTTCTTCTTCCCAGCCGGCCCATCCCACCCCAGCCCCCCCTCGCGGCACTACAGCCCCCCCGCAGGGACGTCCCGGTGGCTTGCGTTGTTTCAATTGTGGTGAAGTTGGCCATCGCCAAGCAGAGTGTCGCAACCCAAAGTCCACCAATCGTGGTCTTTTTACTGAGGTGGATGATCCTGACTCTGCTCTTCCTTCAGATTCAGCGCCAGTGTATGATGTTTATGATGATGAGGCAGCGGAGGAGTATGTTTCTGGTGATGTTGGCCCCCTTTTGGTGATTCGTCGATCATGTTTAACCCCTCGTGCTCCTGACAACGAGTGGTTACGTAATAATCTGTTCCATTCCACTTGTACCATCGGTGGCAAAGTTTGCACCTTCATCATTGATGCTGGGAGTTGTGAGAATGTGATTTCTGAGGTTGCAGTTTCGAAGCTGGGTCTGTCCACTGAACCTCACCTCAAGCCTTATCGTCTGTCCTGGCTGAGTCAAGGTACGGATGTTACAGTTTCTAAGCGCGTACTTGTTAATTTTTCCATTGGTTCCCATTATCGTGATGCTGTATATTGTGATGTGGTTCCTATGGATGCTTGTCACCTTTTACTTGGTCGCCCTTGGCAGTTTGATCATTCTGTTATACATGATGGGCGTGCTAATACCTACACGTTCTTATTTCATGGTACCAAGATTGTGTTGATGCCAAATCAGCCCAAGAAGGGTGCTGCCCCCACTCATCATGTGCCCCCCCCTACCACCTTGTTGTCTCGGGGTCCTTTTCAGACCGCCATGGTCGAATCGGGCATGGTGTTTGCTCTATTTTGTTCGCTGATTACCTGTGGTGCTAGTTCTGAGGTGCCTATTCCAGTGCAGCCGTTGTTACATGAGTTTGCAGATGTTTTTCCTGAGAATCTGCCTTGTGCCTTGCCTCCTTTGCGTGATATCCAGCATCACATTGACTTGGTTCTAGGTGCTGCCCTACCCAACCGTCCTCATTACCGCATGAGTCCCAAAGAACATGAAGAGTTGCGTAGACAGGTGGAGGACTTGCTGGCTAAGGGACACATTCGAGAAAGCCTTAGCCCCTGTGCTGTCCCGGCCCTTCTTACCCCAAAAAAGGATGGGTTCCTTTTCCGCGGTGTGCAGCTGTGCATTCCATATTGCAGCCTGCGTTTGAGGATGATTCAGGAACTCCACAAAGAAGGCCATGTTGGGCGTGATCGTACCTTCCAGCTTCTTGCAGCTTCTTATTTCTGGCCTTCGATGCGCAAAGAGGTGGGGCGTTTTGTTGCTCGTTGTCGTGTTTGTCAGTTGGCTAAGGGCGCTTCGACTAATGCCGGGTTATACTTGCCTCTACCTATTCCCACTCAACCATGGTCTGATGTCAGTATGGATTTTGTCCTTGGGCTGCCACGTACCCAGCGTGGTTCTGATTCGATTTTTGTGGTGGTTGACCGATTCTCGAAGATGGTTCATTTCATTCCCTGCAAGAAAACCTCTGATGTTGTGGCTGTTGCACAGCTTTATTTCAGGGATGTGTATCGCCTTCATGGACTTCCTGCCTCCATAGTTTCTGATCGGGACACTCGCTTTGTGAGTCACTTTTGGAGGAGTCTTTGGCGTTTGGTTAATACTCAACTGAATTTTAGCAGTGCCTATCACCCGCAAACTGATGGCCAAACTGAAGTTGTTAATAGGTCTTTGGGGAACCTTCTGCGCAGTTTAGTTGGGGATCATCCTAAGGCTTGGGATCTGAAGCTGCCTCAGGCCGAGTTTGCTCACAATCATGCTGTTAATCACTCCACTGATTTCAGTCCTTTCCATGTGATTTACGGGCTGTCTCCGCGTGCTCCTCTTGATTTGTTAGCGCTGCCCAGCAAGGTGCGTCCTCATTCCACTGCTGCGGATTTTGTTGGTCAGTTGGCTCAGGTTCATCAGACCACTCATGACCGCTTGGTTGCTGCTACTGCCAAGTACAAGGAGAAGGCTGATTCGAGAAGGCGTGCTGTTGATTTTGAAGTTGGTGACTTTGTGTGGGCTATTCTGACTAAGGATCGTTTTCCAGCTCATGAATATAGCAAGCTTGCTGCTAAGAAGATTGGTCCTGTTGAGATTGTGGAGAAGATCAACCCCAATGCTTATCGTTTACGCCTTCCCAGCCATGTGCGTACCTCTGATGTGTTCAATGTGAAGTATCTTGTTCCTTTTGTGGGTGAGTCTTCTTCTGATGAGGATGATGCGGTTCCAGATTCGAGGACGAATCTTTTCTACCCTGAGGGGAATGATGCGGTGCGAGTCGAAGAGGCGTTTATGCGAAAGTTGCAGCATCCGAAAATATCTCGCAAGTGTCAGATTTCGACGATTGCCTAGTGTTTTTCGGGCGGAAACGTTTAGGGGCTCAAAATCGCATTTTTATTAGTTTCGGGTGTTTTTTTGCAATTTATTAAAAGTTGTTTATTTCTTTTGCAAGCTAGGGTTTGAGTATAGAAAAGAATCTTAAAACACTTTGTTAGGGGAAGATTATTAATCAGAAAACGAGGTTTCCTCAATATCTATCAACTTTCGGTATTCGTAAGAATCAACGAATCTTGATAAAGGTTCATCCTAGCCACGCACGCTGCATCAGCAAATAAACGTAAAAGGAATGCCCAAGAAGCAGCAGCTCCCAAAGCAGTTCCCAAATCTCCAAAAGCTCCCAAATTAGTTCCAAAATCCCATAGAGCAGCAGCTCCCAAATCAGCCCCCCACAACCTTTTTTTAACTAGGGCATCTTCTTTTGGGCTTTTCAATCTTCTGCAACTACTGTCTAATGATCAAAAGGAGGCTGTGAAGTCAATAGACTTTGGCCATCTACTTTCATTATCGTTTTCAAAATGCCCCGGGGAGATCTCTCGTTATCTAGTTAGGCAGTTTGACTATGATAAAAGTGTTTCAGATTCCGATGCTACTACTCATAAAAGTGTTTTTATGTAGAGTTACTTGAGTCATCGGTTGCCAAGTGATGCTGAAAGATTCATCTATGCGACGGGAAAACGGTGCTCGTGGAGGAAATAGAGCATTTTAAATTATTGTTAAAAAACTGGCATTTGGATTTAAAGAATACATTTCTTATATCGTCTTTTAGACGTAATTTGATTTCTGTTTTAGTTTTGGACAAATCCGGTTACTTTTGTTAATTAGGAAATTCAAATTTCAGTTTATCTTTAAATTAAATATTGTTGGTACTGGTTTGTTAAATACTTACGATAATTTATACTTGCTTGAAACTATACATATATATATATACACAATAATAAAATTATTTCAACAATTTCAAGTGGTCTAGTAATTAATGTGTTCATATTAATTCCATGTTTAAGACTAGGGTTCAAATATCAAAACATGCAAATTTAGATTTTAAAGAATGCATTCTTAACTATAAATATATTTTATCTTATATTTTTTTCTTTTCTAATTATTTTCTCTTTCATTAATTATATATATTGGTTTGTCGAGTGTGAGGTCGGAATTAGTTATTGGTTTGATGAGCATTTGAAAGTGTGAAGTCACGAGATGAAGATCGGATGATGGTTAGTGATTAGTTTGACGATGAATAAGAGGTCTGTGATCAATTCAGATTGGTTGTTGATTTGTTGAAGTGAGAGTAAAAAAGATGTCAATTAAGATTGGTGAGTGGTTTGTCGAGGGATAAAGAGACATATGTAAAAGTGAGTCACAAGATTAAGGTTAGCGGATGATTTGTCGAGGAGATAGAGAGACATATGGAAAAATGTGAGTCACTAGATTATGGTCAGTGGATGGTTTGCCGAGGAGATAAAGAGGCATATGAAAAAGTATGAGTCACAAGATAAGGGTCAATTGGGGGTTTAGTGGTTGAGATTGACGAGAGATAAGAGACATGTCATCAATTGAAGTTCGACTAAGATTGGGTGAATTGTTGAGGGGATAAATAAGACATATGAAAAAGTGTGAGTCACAAGATGATGGTCAATTGAGGGGTTAAGTGGGGGTGCCGAGAGGACAAAATATATGTTAACATTAAGTTTAAGATTAAACTTAATTTTTATAAACTAAAACCAATTTAAAATTAATTAGATTTGAATAATATTAATTTTATCTAAAATATTTATAAATAAATAATATTTTGTATATATTCTTAAACATGAAGTTAGGATTCCATAATAATAATAATGTAATATAAGTCTTAAAGTAATAAATAATTGTACCACTTTTATATAAGTTAAAATATTGTGATTTAATATAAAATAAAGATTATACTTTATGAATATATTATTAGGAATAAAATGAAAATATTTTAAATGATATTTTTAATTGTATGAAAAGGTTAAACTAAAAATAAACAAAACCATGTTCTTAAATTTAAAATATAGTCATTTTGTTTATGCATCCAATCTCATAAGAGAGAATGTTCATTTCTCAGTTATAGTGGAAGATTCAATTAGGGTTGAAGACCGAAGAGGAAAAGTCACGCGGAGAGAGAAAAATGATGTCAGCTGTGTAAATGAGGAGGAAGTTAGACTAGTGGTCGGTGTACAAAACTCTTATTATTAATAAATATATGATATCATATGTTTAATTAAATATTACAAAAATTAACTAAATTATGTTTTCTTTCACCTCCTTTTGACCTAGTATGGTGTTTCTAGTGAAATTCCGTCCCCAAAACTCTCACTCTAGACAGATTCCATCGGAGAAAATGATTACATTTGTTTTCTTCTTTGTTTCTTAAATTCTATTTCAGGTCTATTCATTTTATTGAATTTTCAGAACACAGATCCTTAAATATAATATAGGACAACAATACTTTACATAAACTTAAAAAGCACATGCATCAAAACCAATTATATATATATTTAGAGAGAGACCCGGAGACCACCGGAGTGTTAAGCACCTTGTTGTATATATATTCAACCATTTATGTCTTGTTCAATATCAATGATTACCTGCCTTGAATCTTGATCATTATGATACTCAACTAACTCAATCTCTGATTCTTCTGTCACTCCTTCTAAAACATTCTCCTCAGGAGAAACAATACTAATATCTAAATTATTAACCCCAAATATGGAACCTACCTTTCGATAAATCCAGTTGAGTAAAGGGACATGATAGGGGACGTGACTGTAACAAGGAAAACGAGCTTCGAAACATTCGTTTGTTCAAGAAAAAAGGAAGAAAAAAACAAGATGAAAATTAGAGGTGAGAAATTGCCTGGCACTATGCGAAACTTGTTAAGTTTTACTTGCATGGGTAGTTTGAAAGAAAAGAAAGAGAGATGAATAGATAGACCCGCGAACAACAGGGAGAAGCAAAGATGCATGTTGATGGTAGAGGAACTTGAAGAATTGATGAGTATGAAGGAGAAAGGGAGATGGGTGAAGACATACCATAACACACATCTCAAATCCAAGGTCATGGACAGTTGTATAGCCATTGTTGGGTTTCTTTGCCTAGAATATTCTTTTTGTATGATTGTCCCACATCGGAAGATGATGGGAGTTGGGGAAGTTTCTTACTGTATAAAAGAAACTCTCCCCTCTTTGGTTCACTGCATCCAATATTTGTTAGTTCTCTCTTGAACTATTCTGAGTATCTGTAATCCGTGTTAATGATTATAGTGAAATATTTTTCAGTGGCTCTGCCCGTGGATTAGTCAGCAATTTTGCTGGATACCACGTTAAATCGGGTGTCGTTTTCATTCTGTCTTTTACTATTATTATCATTGTTCTTGCATCCGCACAACAATTGGTATCAGAGCAGGGTTGTTCAGATCCGCTCATGCAAGAACGATGGTTGAATGTAAAAGTTTTGAAAGCCGACAAGTTTACTGGGAGGAATAGTTTCAGTTTGTGGCAGATCAAGGTCCGGGCATTGTTGAAACAACACGGCCTATGGGCTCCCTTGATGAAGCCTGCACCTGTCCCGCCACCTGCTGATATGAAGTCTTCGGAAGAAAAGGCACACTAAACATTGGTCTTGGCTTTGGCAGACGATATCATTACTGAGGTGGCTGAGGAGGAAACCGCTGCTGGTTTGTGGTTTAAGCTGGAGACTTTATAGATGAAGAAGAGCTTAACCAACAAGTTTCTTTTGAAGCAACGTCTGTTCAGTCTGCGTATGCAAGAAGGTACACCTCTTAGAGACCATCTAGATCAATTAAATGCAATATTATTAGATCTGCGTAATATTGATATTAAGATAGATGATGAGGATGCTGCCTTGATTCTGTTAGTTTGTTTACCAATATCATATGAAAACTTTAGGGAGTCTTTCATTAGAGGTAAAAATTCATTGGTTTTAGAAGGATATAGGATCTGGTCCCCTTCTGAAAGGAGGGTTATTCTGAGTAGGAATGTTGTCTTTGATGAAAATTCCATGCTTAACCCAACGGTGAAGTTCACCATTCCGGTAGATTGTGGTGTCGAGAAACAGGTGGAGCAGGAAATGACTGAGGCTAGTTGTGAAGCAGAGGAGAGTTTTTCTCAACCACTTTCAGCGGTAAATTTTCCAGTTGCTCCATCATCATCTGTAGAACATCAAAATCTAGCTCTTAATCGCCATAGAAGAGCTAATTTTGGTGTACCTCCTTCAATGTATGGCTATGAGGACATGGTTGTCTATGCTTTACAGGTTGTAGAGGAAGTGGATCCTCATGAGCCATCCACCTACAAGGAAGTTGTTATGGGTACTGAGTTTGTCCAATGGCTTGCTGCCATGGGAGATGAGATGGCGTCACTTCAAAAATATCAGACTTGGGAATTAGCTAGAATACCACCAGGGAGAAAGGTTGTCACTTGTAAATGGTTGTTCAAGAAGAATGAAGGGTTGTCACCAGTTGAGGGGGTCAAGTATAAAGTCAGGTTAGTTGCTAGAGGATTCAGTCAGAAAGAGGGAGTGGACTATAATGAGATATTCTCACCAGTAGTCAGACATACTTCCATCAGGGTGCTACTTGTTATAGTTGCACATCAGGACCTGGAACTCGAACAGCTAGACGTGAAGACAGCTTTCTTACATGGAGAGTTGGAAGAAGAGATATACATGACTCAGCCAAATGGTTTTCAGGAACTTGGAAAATAGGAATATGGCCTTGACAAAAGCTGCTAAGGAGGGAATCTGGTTGAAAGGATGGTTAGTGACTTGGGTCTACACCACGATCAGGCTTTAGTGTATTGCGACAGTTTGAGTGCAATATGCTTAACCAAGGATCAAGTTCACCATGAAAGAACAAACCACATTTATGCGAGGTACCATTTTCTGAGAAGTGAGAAGAGGATCAAGGTAAACAAAGTGGGGACTGCAGACAATCCAGTTGATATGTTTACCAAGCCGGTTCCGCAGAGCAAGTTTCAACACTATTTGAACTTGCTCAATGTTAGAAGTTGTTGATTGCCCTTGAAGGGGCAAGGCCTGAGGCAGAGCAGGTCACATCTGGGCATTCAGTGTAATGCATCTGTTTTGTTTATATGGGCATTCAGTGTAATGCATATGTTTTGTTTATCTGGGCATTCAGTGTAATGCATCTGTTTTGTTTATCTGGGCATTCAGTGTAATGCATCTGGCACATCTGGTATTTAAAATACATCTGGTGCATCTAGCACATCTGGTATTTAAAGTACATCTGGTGCATCTGGCTATCTGGGAAAATATATCTGGGAATTCAGTGTAATGCATCTGGCACATCTGGTATTTAAAGTAAATCTGGTGCATCTGGCTATCTGGGAAAATATTCAAGTCAAGGTGGAGATTTGTTGGGTTTCTTTGCCTAGAATATTCTTTTTGTATGATTGTCCCACATCGGAAGATGATGGGAGTTGGGGAAGTTTCTTACTGTATAAAAGAAACTCTCCCCTCTTTGGTTCACTGCATCCAATATTTGTTAGTTCTCTCTTGAACTATTCTGAGTATCTGTAATCCGTGTTAACGATTATAGTGAAATATTTTTCAGTGGCTCTGCCCGTGGATTAGTCAGCAATTTTGCTGGATACCACGTTAAATCGGGTGTCGTTTTCATTCTGTCTTTTACTATTATTATCATTGTTCTTGCATCCGCACAACAGCCATATTAAGAAGGAATTAATTCAAATGATATCAAGATGAATTGGATCAAGGAATGGAAGAGAGGGGATATTTATACACGGACAACTAGGTGTTGCCTAGTGGTTAATTACTTTATCTAATTAAAATGGGTATGTGCAATTTGAAGACAAATTTTATTATTAGTTTTAATTTCCTTAATGAAAAAAAGGTTGAAAATTTTGTATGCAGATAGGGCCTACTCTCTTCCCAACAAACTTACACATGCATATCATGAGATTCTTTTGAGGAAAACAAATACACCATATCATAACATTCAAATAAGCCCTTAGACTAATGTTTTTCTTATATAAATTTTTTTTAAAAGGTATGGAAAAGCTTCTTTTAAAGAAGAGTCAAATTAAGCAATGCTTACTTTTTTTTCTCTCTCTCTCCGCACTATCATAATAAGTATCTAGATGTTTATATTTCTCGACAATGCCCAAAGGTGATAAATTAGTTTTTAGGATAAAAAAAAAAAGCTATAGTGACTGAGATTGACCATTTCCTCTTTCTACTTTATCATAATAAGTGCCACACAAATTTTATTTTTATTATTTTTCTTCAGCATATTTATCAATAATATGCTGTTTCACATAATTGTATAAACACATAGTTGTAACATTTTGAGACCTTATCTAAATATACAAAAAAAAAAATTAAAAATTTTTAAACAACACTTTTATTTTAATTTTTTTAATAAGTTTTTATTTATATTTAGTTTTGTTTTATAATATCTAATTTAAAATTATCATTTATTTATATATAAATTAAAGTTATTAATTTTATTAAAATAAAATAAAATTAATACACGTTGGCAGATTGGCGGGCAGGATATGCTGTTTCCTCCCCTATTCCTTATAAAAAAAATGGATCACTTTTGTCAAAAGGCAAGGACAAAATGGATCACTTTTAAAGGTGTTTTCTATTTATTTTTGAATTTTTAAACATCCATGCCCTTTTCAATATCAATGATTAATTAGTGGCTTGAATCTTGAACCGACTCATACTTCACTTGAACAGAACCTTAAATAAGTGAATTTTGCATCAAAAACAAATATTATATATAGTAACACATGAGTAATAGGGTTCAAAACATCTGGTCATTCAAAATTTCAAATGAGTGTTTATGTAGCTTAAGGATGAAGAGAGAAAGGAAGAATGAGTTTAGAGAATTGTGTTAAATGAATTTATAAGGGAGAGATGTCATTTTTTTTTATTATTATTTTCTTAATGAAAGTTACTTTTCTAAAATGGGTTTGAAGTTGAAAATTTTGTATGCAGATAGGGCCCAGTCTCTTCCGACAACAAAATTGAGTCATATGACCATGATATCATTATTCTAAGGAGAACAAACTTACACCATATCGTAATAATTAATGCAGATCGATAAACTTGTTTTCAACATATAAAGAGGCACATTAACTCAGATTTTCAAATAAGTCCTTATATAGACTATTGTTTTTTTAATATAAAAATAAATAAACTACCATGTCAAATACTAGCTAGTAAAGAAATGAAAGGGATCAGTTTAATATGAGTAGATATAAAAAATTGTCTTTTTTTCTTAAACAAAGCACTTGTTTATTAAGAAGGCACTTATTAAAAAGTTAAAGCAATGATTAAATTCTCTCTTAGCATGTTTATATTTCCCCTTCTTTTTCTTAAATTCTCTCCCTCAAGGATGATCATGGGATTGTGATTGATCATTTCCTCTTTCTACAATATCAGATTAATATCATATTAAGAGTACTGTTCATCACAATTCCCACCCAAATGCTATGCCACATACATTTTATTTTTATTTTGAACAACTGAAACTTTAATAAATTAAAATAATTTATTATATATTAAAACTTAATTATTTCATTATAAAATAAAATGTAATATAATAATTTGAATTTTTTAATGGTTAATAATTTAAATTTGTACATGTATTTTATTTTTAATTGTTAAAATTGGATAATTTTAAATAACTTATATTTTTATTTTTATTTTTAAATAAGATTAAAAAAAATCTAATATATCTATAAATTAATTTATAATATATTTTATTTAAATGTTTATTAAATAAATACCAATCAAATAAAGTAAATAATAATAATTTAGAATAATTTTTTTTTGTGATGATAATTTTAGTTTGAAATATTTAATAAGATTACTAGTTATAATATATATGTAATTTTTTTATAATGTATTAATAAAATATTATGAGATTATTTCAATAAATAAGAAAAAAAATATTTAATCTACATTGACTATTTAAAAAAAGATAGTGCAGATAGAAACTTTATATAATTATTTAAAAAAAAAACAAACTTACACATATCTTAATATTGCATAATAATGCAATTTTAATGCATTATGTAATAAATAATTGTATAACTTTTATATAAGTCAAAATATTGTGGTGTAATATAAAATAAAATTTATCATTTATGAATATATTTGATATAATACAAAATGAGAATATTTTAAATGATAACTTTAGTTTTATGTAAAGGGCTAAATTAAAAATAAACAAAACCATGGTCCTAAATTTAAAATACAGTCAAAGTTCATTTCTAAATTAGAAGAAAATTACTGAAATTTAAAAGAAAATGGTACAAACATATTAAAAAAAAGTAAAAATAAATTCCATAACAACATTTTCCGTATGCCTAATTCACAAAACGCCCAGAACTATTGATGTGAATTTTTTTATAAGTCTTGTTCATCTTTCTACAAAATCGTGTCTGAATGTTTTACGAATAAAATATACACTTAGAGTTCTTGATTCACTGATCTCGACAAATCAGATGGCTTTTATTAAAGGTCGTCAAAATTTTGATGCGACCTTTATTGCAAATAAATGTATTGATTCAGCAAATTTCAGGGTTGATAAACGTGCCTTTGTGAAACTTGATATTGAAAAAGTCTATGATTGTGTTAATTGATAATTTTTATTCGATGTAATAGGTAGACTAAGTATGAGAGAGAAGTGAATAGATTGGATCAAATTTTGCGTGTCGACAACTAAGTTCTTTGTAATTGTGAATGGAGACCTTAAAGGTATTCTGGATAGCTCGAGGGGATTCAGGCAGGGTGATCCTCTTTCTTCATTCTTGTTCATCATTGTCATGGAAGTTTTTTCAAGAATGTTAGCTTTCGCCGAGCATACTGGCCTCATTAAAGGAGTAGATTGTGGGATGAGGAGGTATCCATTTGTCATTTGTCATTTGCTTTTTGCGGACAATACCTTATGCATGATCAAGCAACTCACATAAGTTGCAAGCATCTTTGCAATATTCTCTAGTTATTTGGAGCATGTTCTAAATTGTAGGTTAACATCAGTAAGTTTGATATCTTTTTCTCAAACTCCGTATCCAATAGAAGTAAGATGACACTTTCGAGCATCTTGGGCTTTAGGATGGGATCATTTTCGTCTACTTATCTTGGAACGTCTTTAGGTGCTAAATTCTGTTTCAAAACTTCTTGGGATCCGATTATCGCCAAAATGGAAAGAAAGTTACCAATTTGGAAGAGCAAGATGATTTCAAAAGGTGGACGTTTGGTTCTCATCAAAAGTGCTCTAGAATCTATATCTACTTACATGATGCCTCTATTTCTTATACCTAAAAGTGTGGCTATGAAGATGGAAAAAAGTATTTGCTAAGACTCTTTGGGGGTCCTCTAAGTCATATTTTCGTCATTTAGTAAACTAGGATAGAGTGAAGAATTTTAAGAACTAATGGGGTTTGGGTATACGAGATTTGACTTCGTTTCAAAAATCTCTTTTTATCGAAATGGTGTAGTAGATATTCCTTAGAACCTACCTCTTTGTGGGCTATTATGATCAGATGCAAGTATGGGCAGGATTGGTCTAGCTGGTTCACCAAACCTATTAACATGCCAGTGGGATGTAGTATTTGCAGTGGTATCTCATTAATGTGGAAGTCTTTTCGTGGTAAATGCAGATTTTTGGTTGGCGATGGCTCTTCAATTAGTTTTTGGGATGACGTATGGTATAGTGTTAGAAGTCTTTCCTCATCGTACCTGGCCCTTGCCTCGATTGCTATATGTAGAGATTCTACCGTCAAAGGCAAGTTTGATGCGAGTTCTAATGGTTATGCAATGAGAATCAAGTATATGAGAAAATTAAATGTTGAAGAGTTAGCTTCACATGATAGAGTGTTAGAACTTTTTTTGGGAAATGAATTATAATCATTTAATTAATAAAACTCAATAGGAGAAAGTGAGTACAAGAATTTTTATTAGGACAAAAACAAACTTTTGTCTTAATTTGAATCAAACAAAACAACAGTAAACATCGAATGTGACCAGCAAACTAAAATTTGAAACAACATTACAGTAGCATGAAACATAATCAGCAAGCAATTTTACTTCATCTCGCTCTATACGTTTGAGTTTTTAATACTTCATCGAATGTGATTTTTCATTGTTGACATAGTTCCCAATTAGCCGAAGTTATAGGAATGCTTCACCATGTGTGAATTAGGACTAAGACATAAAAGACAATATCGTTCCAGATCTGTTCTTCATTCTTTCTAACTTTTGAAAATATTCTAGAGTTTTTTTCATCCCAGATTTGATACATTATTGCTTCATAGAAACATTTGAAGTTTTATTCTGTAGAATTTAATTCCCTATGCAGAACTGATTGAATCGTAAGACACCACACAGTACTTAAGAATCCACAACAGAATGGTTTGACAGAAATGATGAATAGAATTTTGATGAAAAAGGTGGTTGTATGCTCCTTAATGTTGATTTATCAAAGTCTTTTTGGGCTAAAGCTCGTCAACCTTCTCCGTCAACTACAATTAATAAACAGACTTCACAAGAAGTATGATATATTATTCCTTCTAGTTAATTCATTTAAGAATTTTTGGTTTCAGCGTATGCTCATGTTGATGAAGGAAAATTGAAGGCTCGATTTTTTAAGTGTATTTTCATTAGCTCTAAGTCTGGTGTAAAGGGGTATAAATTATGGTATCCTAAAACTAGAAAGGTTATAATTAGTCAAAATGTTATTTTTGATGAGACACCTATGTTACATGCACACCTCTTATATCTTCTTGTGATCAGATTGAGCAAAAATCTAATACTTTTTGAGATAAAATTCAACAAGAATTTAGCAAGCAAGTGGAGTTTGAGAGAAAATTAGAATTTGAACCTGTAACACTACCGTCAACTACAACAGAGTTTTAGATACTTCACCAATTGCACCACAATATCATATTGCTGCAGATAAGACCATATTTGAAATTAGACCTCCTTGAAGACTCGGTGAGGAATGTTATAGTCAATAAAAGGTGGACTTATGAATGCAATGGTTTGTACTTGATTATATTTGAAATATTCAATAAATGAGTTAGAACTAGAAGATACTTAATAAATTCATGCAAAGAGTATTGGAGAGCAGTTTGGCGAATCTTGCGTTATTTAAGAAGTTCAATTGACGTTCACCTACAGTTTGGGAGGACTAAAGATGGAGTTGTCAGTTATGTCGACTCTAATTATGTTGGCAATCTTGATAGAAGAAGATCACTTACAGGTTTAGTTTTCTGTATTGACGATTTTTCGATTAGTTGGAAAGCTACTCTATAGAGTTCAATCGTGTTGTCTACTACTGAGATAGAATACATGACCATTACAGAAGTTTGTAAACTTGATATTTGGCTGAAAGGCCTATTCAAGGAATTCAAGAAGGATTTATAGATGACGACAGTCTTTTATGATAGTCAAAATGATATTTTTTTGACGAAGCACATTGATATGCGATATTATTTTGTACATGATGTTATTGATAGATGTGATATTGATGTGAGCAAAATTAGTACATTTGATAATCCTGGTGATATGATGATGAAGATGCTCCACATTGCTACGTTTTAGCATTGCTCGAACTTAGTTAGTTTTGGTTGTTAAAGCCCATAAGACTTTTTGGAAGAGGTGGAGACTGCTATGGTTATTGTCAATATTTTGAAGATCAATTTTTCTTTTGACATACTGGATTCGTGTCAAGGTGAAAATTGTTAGATTATGGTGACTCAGATAGGTTTTTATTGGGGCTTAAGCTAGACTCGCGATATAATAAAATAATATAAAATAAAATCTTAACTGTCTGATATTTAGCGGATTAGGCCCAATTATGTGACTATAAATATATAAATATATGGTCTTAGTTAGAGTTTTATTTATAAGAAACACACATAATATTTTTCATTATTTTTCTCTCTCTCTAAGTTGTAATAGTGAATTTTCTTTCTCTTCTCGTGGTTTTTCCCGTATTAAGTTTCCACGTAAATCTTGTGTTATTTATCGTGTTTTCTTGGCTGATATTTCATTTCTTTTTTTTTTATCTTAATTAGTCTCAGATTCATATCCTGTTTTTCAACAATTGATTTTTCCCGTTTCTGGATAGAGTCGGGCCCTAAGATAAGGCAAACAATGCAGCCGCGTAGTCTAAAAAAAAAAAAAAAAAGTTGGGCAATATCCGTCCATGCTTTCTCCTTACCAATTCTATGAGCATGTCTTCAACGTTCTTGATACTAAGGTGATGAAAACCCTAACGTTTTTGTATTTTTTTCTTTCCACAAACCATCTCAAACCCTTCTTCAGACCCCATCATGATACCCTTCTTTCCTCCTCATAACATACGCGCGATTTCCTTTTCTTGGCCTTCAACTTTTTCATCATCAACTTTTATATAAAACAATCTTACTTTCCTTCAAAAGTTTACCTTAATAAAAGTAAGTAAAAATATTCTTGAAAAACTTCAACAACAATAATAATAATATTAATAAAATATAAAATAAAATGAAGTCCTTCGAAAAAAAAAAAAAAAAAAAAAATCTACCAGATCTCTCAAACTTCGAGCTACCTACCATGTTAAAATTTTAAAAATAAATTATTATTTATGTTATTTATTACACAATTATATCTTTTTATATATAAGTTTCATTATTAACTAATTAACTATCGTTAACCAAACAAACTAATTAATCTTAAAACTAATTTGCAAGTTTTGTTACTAACTAATTAACAAATTATTAATTAAACTATTATATATTATTATTTTTACACAAAATCACGATCTTATATTTAAAATACAATTATTTTGTCTCTTCATCCATCTCATTAAGAGAGAGATGAGAAAGTTAATTTCTAAATGAGAAGAAACTTGCTAAAATCCAAAAGAAAGAAAAAAAGGTACAAACCTTATTTTAAAAAGTAAACAAAAATTTCACAAACCACTTTAAGACCAATAATAATAATAATATACCCAAAATCCTATGTAATTTCTATTGTCTAGTCTTTGATTCAGAAACCTTACAAACTATATCTAATGATCTTTTAATACCTCTATTCAATTCTTAGTAATTAACCTATAATCAATTACCTCACATTAGCCACACCACCTAAGTGGTTTTTGTGAAGAAGTGTATCCTAGTCGGAAGGATCATTATTGAAAAATAATAGTGAAAGGAAATTTGGGGAGAGGATGAGAATGTGTAAAGGAATGATGTAGCACATTATTATTGGCCAAAAGAAAATTACAATTTTTTTTTTCTCTCTCCTCACATTTTATCATTTTTTCGGTTGAAGTGATGTCACGTTTCTTTCATTCATTTTCTCAATTTTTCTTCCTCTATTACTCCTCATCATTATTATATTATTATTGTTTCTCTTAATTTATATATTTACAGTTTTTCTTTGAGACAAACTCATGGTACTTCACCTTCGAGACCATAAAACGTTGTTGAGGGGATGTTAAAAAAAAAGCTTGTCAAATGATTTATAATAAAGTCATGACTCATGACCCTTTCTTTATATTTTCCAATTTCTTTTATTTTCTGTTTTCAGTCAAATGTTTTATAATAAAGTCATTACTCATGACCCTTTCTTTATGTTTTTCAATTTCCTTTAATTTTTTGTTTTCAGTTTTCATTCGTTACTTTTTTTTATAAAGAATATTATTTTATGAAAACCAACTAGAATGGCCAATCACAAATAAGAACGAAAGGAAAGCGAGTCATGCAAATTCAAAATGTTAGAGAATATAATTCAAAAGCTTTTCGTTCTAGTAAATCGAACAATTAGTTTCACGATGACTAAATTAAACATTAAATTCGGAATTGAGCATAAAAAAAAGACGAATGTCTTTAAGAATAAAAAAATATCAGCTTTGGTGAATTGCTTAGAGAAGATGGCGTCAGTTACTTTCTTTGCGTCAGATTCAACGAAAACATTGTTCGATTTGGAGGCCTTGACATGTATTTTGCTTCTGCTTAGGCCGCCGAGAGGTAATTATTTTAATGATCTAATCAAAAGTGGAGCTCCAAAATGGTTGCGGGTGATAGAATTCCATGTTTGTCTGTCCCGATCTTTGATTAAATCTCGCCCTCAGGGCAGTTAGGTAGTCCTCCCTTTATGTCATTTCTACAATTAAAAATTTTCCAAATATTAACACGACATAGTGAGATTGTAAAATGAAGAGATTCGATTTTTTTTCTTAAACACAAATTCATTTCTTTGTTTCCAAAGAGCGAGACCAACCCAGATTTGCTATAAGACTGATAAAATGGAAGGAAATATTGTATAATAATTTTTAAACTTGTCTTCTTGCATCATGAATTAGATGTTAATGGAAGAATTTCTCATTTCCTGGAATGACATCTAGAAGCCAAGATCAATCCCGACAAACATATTCGAAGAGTCCCCCACTCTTCATCTTGTCAACTTGTTTATGTCAATTAATTTATCTTCTTTCTTTTAACACTACTTTCTTATATTGATGAGACTTTATTATTTGAATTAGTTTGAGAAGGAGCACATATGAGCAATAATTTTATCAAGCATTAATATGCAATAATTTTGCATTTGAGAAGAATGCGATAAAAAGAATCTATGTGTTTCGAAGTTTAGGATATGTTGGAAGTATCAAAAAATAAGGTATACGTTTATGTTGATTTATATAGACTAATTACAAGTTAGTAATATATTTGTATTTGATGTTTACCGACATCAAACTCGTATATATCTTAATCTAACTAATTTGTGATATATCTATATAAACCATCATAGGCATATAACTTACTATTAATACATATCGTATCATAAACTTCATAAATTTATATTTTTTATATTTTTTTTCATGTTTGTTTCCGGTGCGTGATTATTACTTTTATATTTCTTAATAAAATATCATTGTCTGAATTTGTGTTCTTCTTTTTACCTTAAATATTTAAATCTAAATAAGATTCTTAAATATGAGTGAGTATGTCGCTCAACTTAGACTTGGTGATTGAAGAGCCATATATTGTCTTTTGATGAAAGGAGTGGAGACTTGATAATTTATTTGCGGATTAATTAGAGTTTGAGATAAAATAATTAATGATGAGAACTTTAGGGAGCCAAATGAGACAGGACATGTCGGTTCCTAATATTTTGGTGTAGAATACAAAATAATTTGTTTCTTTTTCTTATGTATTAAATCATTTAGAATATACATGTTAGAGAGGAAAGAATTCATTAATAATTTTATTTATCAATCCACTGTGTTAACTTTGTAAGCATAAGTTATTATTGTACAAATAGAAATTCTCTATAAATATTATTAGATTAATGCTAAACAATTATATGTTTAATTTTCAACTTTATACGCATGTTAAGCTTGTACTTTGAATATGAATGTAAAATGGTATAATGTTTTGTTCCAATCAAGAAATATAAAAATAAATAAAAAAGAGATTAACATTTTGTCCCTTAAATAGAATTTGAATTTAAATCTAGCATAATTTGTAAAAATTGGTTATTGTTGACCATGTGAATTTATTAACTAATGAGATTGTAATATATAAATGTTAAAAAAATAAATAATTATGGGTATAAAGTTGTAAAAATAAGTTTTTTAACTCTTTCTAAATGTTAATTTGAATTTGTGTTTATTAAATTTTAAGTAATGGTTTATTTTTTCAAATTTATAAGTAATTAAAAGAATTTGAAAGAAATATTTAAAATGGTATAATATCTCAGTGATAATTGCTAAACTATAATTTCTACATTTCAAAAATTACATCAAATAAAACAATCTAAAAGATTTGAACTAAGGAAAATTAGAATGGTCTAATTGTTTGAGTTCATAAATAAAACTCACTAGTCAAAAGGTGGGGAATTTTTTTTGAATTCTTCTTTTCATCTAGCTAACACTTTATATATCATCAAAAAAATCATTTATTTGGGGATATTGATATAAATCTCTAAAAAAATCAAATTATTTTAGTTTAAACTAATGTGTTTACGTAATATTATTCAAGATTTTAGCATTTCTCTTTTTATATTATAAAATAATTAATTAATAATTTTTTCCATTATTTTAAAAGTTTTAGTTATTTAATTCAATCTCTTTTTTTAGTGATAGAAATTTTCAAATTAAAGTTTGAATTAAAACCACCCTCAAATATTTCTCCTTTAATAAGGAATATTGCTGGAAATAGATAAAAATAAATAAATGTATATAGCTATCCAAAAATTTAAAGTATTTTTTTAATAAGAACGAGGAAGATTAATGTAAACAGGAAAATATATAAATAAATAATTAAGACATAAAATTAAAAATCTTAATTTTTATAAATAAAAAATTGAATCAAAATATATAATAATTAATGGTGACTATATATTCAATAGTTTGAAAAAACATAATCAAATACAATATACATGAATTTTCACATGAATTAAATTTTGTTATATAATTTCCCTCTACTCTATGGCGATTGGCACTTCCTTTATCGAAAACAATTTTTTTCTATTTTTTTTTTAGAATTTATACCTTTAGGTAGTCTTTTCCCACCTATTTCAGAAACTTAAGCTTAAGTTTGACATTGCCGATTGTGTACATATAACCTAATTTCCTAGATTCTCTAGGAAATAGGAGAATGTATAATAAACCTTAAAATCAGACTGCTAAAGATGACTGGATTCTCTAGGAAAGTGTGGAGGATGGTTTCTAATTAGTGCACAAAACGAACAAATGAAAATGTATGCATGTGTCGTGTGTGTGAGAGAGAGAGATCCAAATTAACTAACATAGGGCACATTTTTGCTAGTTGATTCAATTGGATCATGATGACCCTTCTGCTTGGATAAACCTTCAAGATTTGCATGTGGCCCAGAAGAAGCTTTCCAAGGGGCTGATGTTAAAAATATACTTAATAGATAAGGCTAAAATATGAACTACAAACCCAACACAATAACCATAAAAGGTCCCATCACTTCTTATTCAAAGTGTATTATTACCTGCCTGCCGAATCGTATGAGTAAAGCCAGGGGTGGTGGTACTACTTCAGTGCTCACTCCACATGCAGAAAAATAGGCAACAATGAAGAAAAGAAGATTTGATATTTGATCTGTCAACTTACTTGAGCTCGAGGTGTTTGGCTAGATTGCCGATACTTCAAAATGGTCCAGTCAAACACATAATCAAACTGAAAACCTGTTTAGAAGGCACAATGTCGATGAACAAACTACTAACCATATCCAAGATGCTATATAACAAAGAGAAAAAAGCACACCTTCCTGAATAAAAAGATCACGGAAAATCCTCTTCAGATAAGAGTAGTCTGGTTTGTCGTCGAATCTCAGAGATCGACAATAATGGAAGTATGATGCAAATTCTGATGGGTACCCTCTACACAAGGACTGAGGTGCAACACATAGTTAGGTATATCTTGCATAAATAACCCTAGATCAAAGAAGGCCTAGGAGAGACAATATGTTACCTCAATTGACGTGGAAGCTTTTTTTTCACTTATTTTCTCATACTTCTGTTTTTTATTGGCAACTCTTAGTCCTTGCCAAGGAAGACTACAAATACATAATAGATATGTCAAAATGGATGACAGTAAGCACCAAGATGAAAATTGAACAAGATAGATGAAAATAACATCAGTTACCACTTACCATCCTTTTAAAAAGTATATAAGGACAAAACCAAGCGACTCTAAATCATCTCTCCTACTTTGTTCTTTTGTTCTGTATGAGAAATGATTGCAAAGAACTAGTCAACATTTAAAACCATATTTAACATAAAATCAATAAAATAGGGGAACAAACAACACATACCAATTCCCAAGTGAGTGTTCACACTGGCGTATCTTGCAGTTCTAGTCAAATTTTGTTATCTCTGCAGTTAATTGTCGTTTTAAAGTAAATACATTTTATACAACAGCTAAGTGGGCTCAAAACAACCTAAATAGAATGTGCTTTACTTCTGGCACTGTATGAGGATACAAAATAGCAAGCAACTATGAGATCAGACATAGCCTATCAAGCTAGTAAAAACAAGACATTATTTATGAGATTTCAAAAGCTTACACATTTTGGGGCATACCGTATATAGTTTGGATTGGATCGCTTTGATTTGGTCGGTCGGTCGGTCTCGTTCCCGGCGCACACTGAAGCAGCTCTCAAGAAGCGGCGATGATGATTGGGGCGGTTGATGATGCAAGAAGCGACGATGAGAGAGAAAGCTCGGCGATGAAGAAAAGAAAAGCGTGGAGCAGGAGAAAGGTTTTAATAGGAAAAAGCGATTGGTTTTTAAACCAATCGTGCTATACTTATTAATTAGGGATCGAAATAAATATCAATCGTTGATATATTATATTGCGATTGGGTACCAATCGTTATTACATTACATGAGTAGTTGCGATTAGATTTTATTCCAATCGCCATTAACAATAGTAATAGCGATGGTTCTAAACACCAATCGCTTTATTTGCTAGCTATTTGCCCTTTTTTTACTAGTGAACCTCGACTTACCAATATTGTTACATCACTATAAAAGCATTCTCTAATTGATCTCTCATTATAGACCACTCTTCGAGTAATTTGTATAGATCTTATCATTACTTTTGATCTACAAATTCACACACACATTTACGTAGGAACTTACATATTCTATCTTACCTTTACTTTTACCCTCCCCAATCCCCATCAACCACAATTTTAGACACGCATTTACTTAAGGACTCACATATGTCAATTTACCATTACTTTTGGCATTATCATCGATCATAAATTAAAGACTAAGTTAAAAATATTTTTTAAATCTAATATATAATTATATTAAATAAAAAAAATAGAGTTAAAATAATGGTGAATATAATAAATATGGAATTATTTATATTTATATGTTTCGTTGGAATGTAATAATGAGGAAAAAAAATAAGAATTACTAATATATCAATTGTCCAATTAATGTAAAAACAAGAGAAGAAAATTTAGAACGAACCTTAATTTGAAGGTCAATCTAATGAAATAACATAGCAACTCGTGGAAGGAAGATTACTGAGTGGATGATCGGTAGGCAGATGATTGAGTGGACGGTAAATTATTTGTCTCATTTATAAAAATTGATAGGGTGTTACAGCTGATGCCAACTCCCAAAAGTGGGATCTACACAGGTGAAAACTTGAAATGATTAGATTTATAAATTTTGGGACATGAAGTGGTCCATGCAGTAGGTTCAATCTGTCAACCACTTATAAATAAATAAATAAATTATTGAGCTTGTTTAATGTTGGGTTTTTAAACAATAAAATGTTTTTTTTTTTTGTAATTTTAGTTTGATATAATTTTTTTTTTTTAAAAAAAACTGATTTTTATACATAAATATCATTTTTTTTTGCTAATAATAAAATTACCCAAAATCCAACTACCAAAATTATTTTTAATTTAAATATTTTTATAATTTTATTATTAAATAAGATAAGAGTATTTAAGTAATACATGTTTATAAAAACCAGTTTTATTTTCAAATCATATCAATTATTTTTAAAAAATAAAAAATTATCTTTAAACTACGAATATCAAACAAGCTCTTAAGTTGCACGGATGGGGCTGTTGGAGCTGGGTTTGAAAAAGAGAAAGATGTGTACTTTGAAGATGTGAATGAGACCAGTATATAATCTAATTAATACCTTCTTTATTATTATTAAGTCTTTGTTTGGATGGGGTTTTTGAAAAAAATGTAAAGAGAAAAAAAAGTAATGATTGATGATGATTTTGAGAAGGTGATTATTATTTTTTGGTAAAAAGACTTAAAAGATATTGATATATGAATAAAATAAAAAATAATAATTTAAAATAAAGGGTATTTTAGTATTTTGTTTAATGAAATAAGTGATGTGATTATTGAGAATTTATTTATTGAAAATTTGATTTTGGATAAATTTTTAAAAAACACAAAGATAACAAAGCCTAAGTTACAAAAATTTAAAAGATAAAATTTGTGAGACTGAAAAACAATAAAATATTTATATGAAATTAATTTTTTTTATACTTTTTCTTTTTTCAACGAGTAAGATTATAAGACGTCATTTTCTCTCACATTTTTTTCTCAATTTTTTTTTCCTTATCACTCCTCTTATTTTATTTTATTTTTTTTCTGTTAGGGTTTGTTTGATTATTTGAATGATTGTTATTTTTTTATAGAATTATTTAATTATTTTTATAATTTAAGAATATTTTTATCAATCAAATTGTGTTTATTTATTTTATATCTAAATAATTTATGAATTTGTCTTGTATTATGCAAAAATTGTCAAGTTTTAAATGGATAACTTGAAATAGAGAAAAAAAGAAGACAAGTAAGAAGAAAAACGGCAATAAGATGTGGATATTAACCCTAAGTTCCTATGTTCGAGCCTAAGGGCGAATTCAGGAACTTTTTTTCACTAGGCTGAAAATATTATAGGTATTACAATAATACGGGTAATAAGTGAAAATATTAATCAAACCGTTTCACGAATACTTTTACTAAAATGAAATAAATATACGAAATCTAATCAAAGATAAGAATAATCGATTTAAAAAAGAAATTTATAAATTTAAAACTATATAGTTGAAGAAAAATTAGGTTTAAAAATATAAAATTAATTAGATTTAAAAAAAAAATTAAATATATATAAAAGTCTAATTAGTGGAGTCTAATTATGTGATAATATAAAAAAAAATATGAAAATATTTAACAAAATACAAAATAATGACAAAATAGATTATTAAGTGAATAGACACTCTAAAAGCAAATTATAAAATATTAATGCATATAAATTGTTTTGAAAGAATAAATAATATATCAATTTATTTAATTTATATAAAATTTCGAAATAATTTAAAATTAAAAAATATAAAAGACTATTTTATATTTATATTTATATAAATTATTATTGTAATCTTTATCTTATAAGTAATTTGTATAATTAATTATATTAAAATTAATAATAAAAAAATAATAATATATAATTATCATATAAATGTAGTTTTAAAATAATTAATAACACTATTATATAATTTAAATTATTTTATATATAATTCTTTATACTTTAATTTATATAAATAAATTTTATTTATATATTAATTAAATTTTTGTGTATTATTATAAATATTTGTATATTAAAACAATATTATTTATATAAAATAAAATATTATTAATAATTATTTTAATAAAATTATAATAGTATAATTATTAATTATATTAATTTTTACAAAACAAAGGAAATACATAATTATCATATAAATGTAGTTTTAAAATAATTAATAACACTATTATATAATTTAAATTATTTTATATTTAATTCCTTATACTTTAACTAATATAAATAAATTTTATTTATATATTAATTAAAATTTATATATTAAATATATATATATATATATATATATATATATATATATTGTTTTAAAAATTCTACATTGGTCTAGAGCCCATCACAACCTGCTACGTAGTTTTGTCATTGTTCGAGCATGTTAGGCGGTAAATTTTGCGCAATGTGTTTGCGGACTAAGTAGATTAGTGGTAAAAGTCGGTTTAAGAGATCAAAAATATCACATGTACGATTTTATCTGAAAGCACTTTAAATTTAAGCGGGAGTCATAACTATGAGGTTTCATACTAATTCTACTTTAAATGGAAAAAAAACCAGGAAGAAAGAGAAACATATTGATGGTTGTAAAAATGATAGAGGAAGAGGAATTTTAATTACTTAGTATTAATAATTATTTGAAATTTTTTACTCACTTTTATATAAATTGATTCTATTAAAATTTTAAATATTAAATAATTCTAATATTATTTGTATAAATAAACTTGTTGAGTACATAGAACAAATCTTAAAATTATGAGATGTTAATTTTAATATTAATTTTCATATCAGAAAATTTTATTTATTTTTTGGTGTTTCAATATGTCTATTTAAAATATTAATAATTGAAAATAAAATATTTTAAACAAGAACAGTTAAAAACTACTTGTATGTTCAGTCACAAGTGATTGCATTCGATGGGGGTCACATTGTTGATTTACCTAGGTGTATGGCATCTGTGTCGAATTCGATTCATATCAAACTAGTTCGATGGTTTGTATAGTTTTTTCAAACAAAACACTATATAATATATTATTTTTAATAATTTTAATATCAAACTTATAAACTTAAAATTAAAAGTAAACATGTCATAACCATATTGTCTTAGTAAATATAATATCACAAGGAAAATCAATCCCTTATTAGCCTATGGTCAAAACTAATTTCAAAATCATAATCTTTTTCGTAATAATGTATCTATAATTATTTTTTAAAATCATACTCTATTAGTTCATATTTTCGATCATCACAATTACCTGCTCTCATCTTTATCTCTAGCCGTCTCCCTTCTTTTCTATCTATCAGAAAAGTACTTCACTCCTGCATTGAGTTTGAGCTCGAGCTCGAAATTTAATTTTAATTTAATTAGCTCAAATTTATGGATAAATTTTTAAGTCGAGTTCAAGCTAAATTTATAAACTCGTTCGAATTTAAATTTGAATTCGAACTGAGTCAATAAAAATTAAATAAGTCTGATCATTAACTTAATTAAGCTCACTTGAGTTACCCTAACCCATGTGCTTTGAAATTTGAAATTGTATTGATTTGTTTCCACACGAGTTTCTTTTAAATAAATGTAATTTTGATTATTTTAATCTCAGTATAGTTAAATATTATTTTATATTATTTAATTTATTATATTTTTTAATTTATTAATTAAAATATTTTATATTTTGTATTTAAAAAAAAAATTATCAAAAATTATTAATATTTATAAATTTTTATAAAAAGTACTCACTTTTTATTTTTATAATTATCCGCCAATAAAATTATTTAAATAATTGACAAAGTATAGAAATTAACACTAGTAGAAAAAAGGGATTCGGTAACGAATCCTTAAATTTTTTTTATCAGTAACGGTTGAACGTATCCGTTACTGATATCAAAATATCAGTAACTGATAAATATGATCCGTAACGGATATACGGAAGAGTCGTTATTAATACGCCATCGGTCGTTTCTTTTTCCACAAGTAGTATCAGTAACGATTCTCCTTCAAATTGTTACGGATACTTGTATTTGTAACGGTTACCCTTAAAACCCTTACGATACGATGTCTATCGTTTCGTTTCCACAAGGGGTATCAGTAACGTTTATCCTTAAAACAGTTAAGGATACGTCTTCATTTTAAATAAGTCTATACGTTATCGAACAATATTTTAACTAATTGTTTTTTACTAAATTACATTTAGTTTAAATAATATAATTTGGCAAAATACATATATAGATAGTTTGCAAACCATTTTTTAATTTATAATTCCTGATATTGATACTACTTGTACAAATTTACCTTTTTATTTATATTTTAAACACATAAGTTCTTATATTTTATCCAAGTGATACATAATAATAATTTATTAAGATATATGTTACTCAATACTTAAAAAAAAAAAAAATAGTCTTTTTGTTTTTTTCCTTCACCATATTTATCATTTATCCATAACATGTTCTTTTACAAAACGACCAGAGAAGCCGTGACCACCGTGTCTCACTATTTGTGCCTCTTCCCTTCACCACCGGATCCCTCCCTCTCTTATTTTTAAGCCAAACCTAACTTACACCATTTCAAAATAATCTTTAAATTTCATAAATTATTAACATTATAATTCAAACAAATATAGTAACACATGCAAATCCAAATAATATTACATACACTAAAACGAGTGTTAAGTACCTTGTTCAATGCAACCATCTATGTCTTGTTCAATATCAATGATTACGTCGCTTGAATCTTGATCACCCGACTCATAATTAAAAACAACATTCATATCCAAATTATTAGTCCCAAATACGGAACGGATCTTTCGATGAATCCACTCGAGCAAAGGGGCATAATAGGAAGACGTGAACGTAACAAGGAGAACTAGCATAGTAAAATTGGATTGTTTAATCAAAAAGGAAGAGAAGAACAAGACGGAAATTAGAGGTGAGAATTTTCCTTGCAATAGGCGAAGTTTGTTGAGTTTTACTTGAATTGATAAGTTGAAAGAGAGAAAAGAAAGACAGAGAGAAAGAAAGATGATTAGGAAGAAGAAAAACATAGTAAAAATGGTAGATGAAGAAGAATAGAGTATGAAGGTGCGAGGGAGATGGGTGAAGACGTACCATAACATACATTTCATATCCATAGTCATGGTGAATTAATTGTATAATTGGAGGAAAAAAGGTGCAAAAATATTAAAAAAAAGATTAAGAAGAGAAGGAAATGGATGAGTTTAGAAATGAGTAGCAGTTAGGGTTTATAAGGATGAGGCGATAGGAAAGGTAATGATTTTTATTTTTTTAACCCATTAGACTGACTGTTTTATTCCAAATTTCCTTTTCATATCATTTCTATATAAGTATTAATAGTTTTAAGTGTGTGCATAGAGTTTAAGGTTTAACTAATATCAATCATTTATTTGGTTATAAATTACTTGATTTATTTAAAAAATGTTGAGTAATAAATTATTTTGAGAATTATAAAAAAAATAACCGTTATTAATATATAATAATAAAATAATTTTATTTATAAAATAAATTAGTAATTAATTAACAAAATTGCAGATAAAATTACGATTAATTTTTTTTTTTTTAAAAAAAATCATTCAAACAAAACCTTTTATTCTAAGGAATCTTTTCTCAAAATTCCTATTGCTTCTAGATGTTCCACGTCGATATATTTTTTTAGTTGCCACAACACGTCATGAATTGAAGCACTGAACTTCTGAACAATTCATTTTCTCATCAATTATTTCATAATTTTACTTAAAAGTTTTATTTAAGATAATAAATAATAAATTATTTAAAATTTTAATTTTATTTTATATATAATTATAAAAGTCAATGATTATTTAGAATAGAATAGAAGAAAAGGCCAAGGAAGGGATGTCAGATTCTCCATATAAAATATAATAAAATAACTCAAGTGGAAAGGATCAAATACTTTTTCACACTTAACATCGGATCGGGGGAGAGAGACAAACTATAAAATTAATTTTTAACTAACTATAAAGTTATGGATAGGGTTCCTACTTTCCACGGCTGCAAATATTTAAATTTATAATATTATTAATTATTTAATAACTTAATTAAATAATGTGTATTATCAATCAATCTGTCCTTTTTTATTATCATTTTTCATGTGTATAGATATTATACTTTATCATATTTATAAAATAAAGAATGAAGAGTTGAGCTAGTTAGATCTTTGTTTTTTGATTTTTTTTCTGGTTTTTCCAAAAGAAAATACTAGTTTGATAAAAAAAAAATTATAAAAAAGTATATTTTTTTTTATTAAAGACTAAAATACTTTTAATTTATGATATTTTTTATAAATAAAAAACATAATTAAATTAATGAAATAATGATTAAATTTTAAATAAAATATAAAAATTCAAACAAGCTCATGACAAATGAAGTTGTTGTATCTAACTGGGGAGGGTGTTGTTGAGGGACAACCTCGTATTAATAAATGAAATTTAACTATTTATTATTCAACATTTCAACAATTTTCAATTGGAAGACCTCATTTCCATTTTTGTTTTAACTATTGTTGTTACATATATTTTAATTAAATTTTTTAGTTTAAATCATTTCTAATTATTATTAGCTACTAATTAGTAGTTTAGAATTAAGATTAGATTGAATTTATTACTATTTTAATTAATTATTTCAAAAATAAATTAAATGAGAATATGGAGATAATAGAGTTGAAATCACTAAACAAAATTGTAAATTAATTAAATATCTAATATAACAAATCCATGAATTATAGGGTCATCATAAAAATATAAATTTGATTATTAAATTTTATAGATAGTCAAATATTTAATTCGCTGAAATGAAATTATTTAGTTAAATTAATATTATAGATATTTAATTTATAATGTTAAGTAATAAGTTAACGGCATTTGAAACAGTTATAACAAAATCTCGTTTTTGTATAATTATAACATTAAGAAACCCTAAATTATGAGTTTTGAAATAAAATACCTGAAATCCGAATAAACGAAATCACCGAAATAACAAATTCTTCCACAATCATTCATTGAAATGATGCTTCTGATTCTAGTGACCATATTGTTGATGGTGGGAGAAAAGGGGGTTCATCAAACCATACCAATTCCAATTTACACTCACTTATAAAACAGGTGAAAAGAAATATCAAGACAATGGGATTGAAGTTGGTTTGCATTAGCCACACCCACACCATCAAAGTGGTTTTGTGAAGAAGTGTCATCCTGGCCGGAAAGATCATTATCATTATTATTGTATCCAACCAGCTTCAATAGACCACCTTGAAATCCATGGCTCATATAATCCTGTTATAACCAAGGTCCAAGGGCGACGAATTCAGTATTTTCTTTTTTTCCTGATCTATAAAGATTATAAGTATTATACTATTACAGGTAATAAGTGAGAATATTAAACATATTAATCGAACCGATTCAAAAATACCCCTACTAAAATAAAATAAATATACGAAATTTAAAAAGTGATGAAAATACCTTATTCAAATAGCAAATTTATATATTTAAAATTATATAGTTGAAGGGAAATTATGTTAAGGATACGTGAGAAGTTAAATTAATAAGTTTTAAATAATTCAAGATCAATTAATTATATAAATAAAGAAAATATGAAAGTCTAGTTCGGTAAATTTCAGTATAGTTTTCTGAAAACATAGAAGAAGAAAAACATAAAACATAAAACATAAAAATGAGAATAAGAACACAAAATCGTCGCCAAAAACAGATTATAAGTTAGTAGACACTCGAGAAAACGATTATAGAATATTATTGCCTATATAACGTTTTCGTAGAATAAACAATTTCTAAATGAATGACTTGTTATATCCGATTAGTTTGTTCTAGGGTCGAATATCTATATTAATTATAATTGATTTAATTTTTGTTTTTGAAAATTTCTTAAATAACATAACCAAACTGTTCTAACTTATTTTTTTATTATTAATTTATATTTTTTTTTATAAATTTGAAATAGTATAAAACTAATTTAAAACAATCTAATTAGTTTCATATCCTATTTCATCTTCACTTCTTTCTATTCATTCCAATCATCATATATACAAGAAATGACACAATTTCAAATGATACATCAAAAATGTGCAGTCACAAAGAAGATTATCCAATGTTTCATCCATGCCTTGACAGGTTGAACAAGTAACATCTGAAATATTCATAAACTTTTCAATCTATCTATAGTCATGAGTTCATTTTGAAATATGCTTGGCTAGTCTTAGATGTCAGTTTGGCTTTCATTTCCATGACTGTAACTAAGATATTGATACAAACTGTGAAACTTTACTTAGATTAAGTATTTTGTAGTCTAGTGTGACTTAAATGATTAAAACTTTTAGATCTTGATTTGTATTTTCCTTGTTCGGTTGATCTTCATGAATTTAACATGTAGGACAAGATGGTAGTTGTACTTGCTAATCTTAAACCAAGGAATATGCGTGGTGTCAAATCATTTGGAATATTGTTAATGGCTGCATCTGATGCCTCACATGAAATTGTTGAGCTTCTCAAGCTTTCGGAGGGTTCCTGAGAACCTCACAGCAAACCACTTACATCTTCACATTCAAACCTGATTAATACCAAATAACTCACTATCTAATTAACAATCTAATCATCAGTATATCATTCAATTAATCATCGACAAAAATGCTTCAATATTTTAAAAAAATAAAGAATTATTTTCTTACCCACGTAACTTGATTTTCAATAACTTATATCAAACAAGACCCAAATATATAACTCTTCAAGGTTTTGGTCAATGTTTTATAACCATGTAAATCATGTTTCTGAAACTAAATTCAAATCAAAACTAGAAACTGTCAATAAAATTTTAATTATGTGTAACTATGTTGTTTTTCAATGTGTGATCTCATCCAGATAATATAATTATGTGCTCATGTTTTTTATTCATATGTAGGTTCCATTTTGTATTTTTAATGTCCGCTTGCATGTTTTTCTTCAAAGATACGAGTTAAAAAACAACAAAACACAACCTCATCTTAAAATAGATTCATCCAGCATTGCCATGCTTGGGGAGCATTCAATGCGAACATCAATTGGCGTTGTGGTTTGCAAATCTTTGAAAAACGCTAATATATTATGAACCTTATTATATGATTCTCTATTAAGCACTATTAACACCCTGAAAATTATAGTATATTAGAAATTAGGCAAATGACAAAAGAAATCCAAGCAGCAAGACCTGCTATACTCCTTGCATAAAATTTGTATCAATATAAAGCAGAAAAAGTACCGTGAATGCCATAGGAATTTATAAAAGAGAGTGAAAATAACCAACCCAATATCCTACATTCTTCCTCCCACATTCAGAAATGCATCAAAAGATATCAAATTTCTCACGCTGGTAAAAAAGTGGTCAAAACCGAGAGTGAAAACTCTCGGTTTTGACCCTATAACTTTCGGTATAGACCAAAATCCGAGAGTTAAGGTAACTGTCGCCATCCCTCGGTATTGACTCCGTCGTTAAAAATAATTGTGCGTTTACCGAAAGATATCCTACAGTTCTCGGGTTTTCTTCAAATGAGAAAAACCGAGAGTTATTAGCTTAACCTTCGGTTTTTCCCTTTAAAGAAAAACCGAGAGTTATTGAATTAACCTTCGGTTTTTCCTTTGAAGAAAAACCGAGAGTTATTAGCTTAACCTTCGGTTTTTTCCTTTAAAGAAAAACCGAGAGTTATTAGCTTAACCTTTGGTTTTTCCCTTTAAAGAAAAACCGAGAGTTATTGAATTAACCTTCGGTTTTTCCTTTAAAGAAAAACCGAGAGTTATTAGCTTAACCTTCGGTTTTTCCCTTTAAAGAAAAACCGAGAGTTATTAGCTTAACCTTCGGTTTTTTCTTTTAAAGAAAAACCGAAAGCTTCCATTTAACTTTCGGTTTTTCTCTAAAAAATTTACAAAATAGCCCTATTGTTTTGTGCTCAACCGAAACCAAAACCAAAACCTAAACCTGTTCAGCCAAACCAATCAATTCATGAAACAAAATCATCATTCCAAAATTCTCAAATCAATCATCCCAACAACATGTTTTACATTAAACCATTAAACATATTCAATCAATTCATATAGTCGAAACGTCTTAGAGCTAGCTGGTGGGGGGAGGGGGTGGTTGATATTGCCGCATAAACATTTCAAAACTCTCTAATCTTGCATTCAATTCTAACCTTTCTTTCTCCTGTTTTGCACTTTCCCTATCCGTTCTTGAAATCAATTCTACCTTTTCCGCTTGGATTTGATTAATCGTTTGAGTTTTTTCTTCATCCCTTTTCTTCAATTCCTCAAGTGCCATCGCCATTCTTTGATTCTCCTCAAACAATCGATTAGTGGCTCGTTGAGAATTGTTAGAACTTCGTAGATCCTGACGAAAGTGTGTGGGTCGGACGCCTGATCCCATACCGAATACTCCCCCATGTTTTTGGGGTCCGAATACTCTCTCCGTCAACTCAAAGTCTGATATTTCCGGTTCGTTACTTAGAACTTCCTTCATCTCAACCTGCAAATTTGAAATAATTTGTCAATTATATAATAATTTATAAACTAGTTATAAGTAATTTATTTAAATTCAATTCACTTACAATTTTCTCTTGCACGCGTTCGTCCGGGACGGGAGTTGGGTTTTCTTTTGTCGGTTTTGGGGTACGGGTCCTCTTGAACACTTCAACGACAGATGAAGCCCGTCCCATTTCAATCGCCTGTTGAAAAAAAAAATATATAACTCATAACAATCTTTATATTAAGTTATTATATAACTCATAACAATCTTACCAACTCTTCTTCAATTTGAGCAAACGGTCTACTTCCCGTATGATGCGGGAATTTCAGCTGTTTTCTGTTAGCTATATTTGTGCTACTATTTTTCTGAATTTCAAATAAAATAATTGAAGTTAGAATAAATAATATCATATTTTATTTGAATTATGAAACCGTACCATAAATTTCTCCGTAAAGAAATGGTTGCGACACACAAACTCCCAATCATCTCGATCGTAGTCTGGTGGAGGATTGGCAAGTACCGCGGCCTCGTCTCCTTTATGGACGCGGGTATATTCCTTGTGCAAATCCGAGCGCCATCTATCCCATATCTGTCTGACGTGTCCCATTCCGGTCTTTCGAAAAGAATCAATAGGACCATTAGTAGCCTCGAACGGATCCTGAAAATAAAAACATTTAAATTTTTTAAAATAATTATTGAATGATTAATGTATAATTAATTAATCTTTACCTTCACAGCAGTCCAAATGTAATCCAATTGGTCAGCACTTAATGCCTTCCACTTCAAAAGACGGTGCGAGACGGCTGAGGGATCCCGCACAACCGACCCCACATGTCTAGACCACCTTGTTCTTCCAACGTCAACATCGCCCAGCCTCCCATCTACCTCTCTAAAAGTTAGAGGAATCCTTGTCCCCGCTGGTCTCTTAGATAACACAATATTCTTGTTTTTCCCTCGTCTCTTGCGGGCACAAGATTCTTCAAAATAGATCAAATTCATAATCAGATATGTGAATCAATTCAAACTATAACTAATTGTAAACAAGTTACCTGTCGATGATGGGTCGGGAGTGGATCCATGCTCCTCCTCTTCATCCACGTCCTGAGGCTCCTCGTGACCCTCGTCGTCAACCTCATCGTCGTCATCCCCCACATCAGTAAACGTACTCTCTACAAACTCTTCTGCCTCAGCAGCCTCAACATCCCCGTCTGTTGGGGGAGCAGTAGCTATCGGGACTACAGCAATAGGTGGTGGATCTCTAGTAGACGATTCTCGGAGCCATAAGTTTTCTGATTGTGCAATGAGGTTCTAGTACGGCTTTAAGAGTTTGCTGGGTGTTTTCCTCATACTCCACCAAGGTTCTTTACTACCTTTAGACATTCTTAATGCATACCATTAATAAATGAGCGACTAATTGAAATAAAGTAGTAATAAGAAATAATATAAAGTAAAAAACATATAATCTACTTAATTAATTAATCTGATCTATATATTTGTAAACCGCGGTTTTATTTTTGTCACAATCTTCCAACCGGGTCGGGCTGACATATCAAGGGCGTAGAAGACTTGTTTTGCTTGACTCACCAATATATACGGGTCTTGACTTTGGGTTTTTAAAATTCGGTTTACATTTATACTTACGAAGCCATATTTATCCACTTTCACTCCTAGTTCCCCCGAGTGTGTATCAAACCACTTACACTTGAATAAAACAACTCGTTTGTGAGAAAAGTATTGCACTTCGATTATATCTGTTAAAACTCCGTAGTATGACATAGTTTCAGACCCATTGAACCCTTCAACAACCACCCCACTATTTTGAGTTGTCAAACCTTCGTCGTGTTTTTCTGTACAGAATTTGTATCCGTTTACTTTACACCAAACATACATAGACGAGTACATACTTGGACCTTCTCCTAAGATCTTGAGGTCTCTTGATATGTCGTTAAATTCGGTTAATTGAGCAACCTATACATACATTTACCCGACATGTAGTTGTTAAAATAAATATAAAGAGTTAGAATATATGGTTTATAATGAACTCACTCTATGCTTGAAATATGCGGCAAACGTTTCTCCACGAGACTCGTTGTTATTGCAATACTGCATGTAATCTCTGCAAATAGATCGAATATTAAATAGCATACTCTTTAATGCTAATTAATAACAGCAACATAGAATCTTACATGTAAAAAGGTTCAGCTTCGGGGCAATTTTTCAAAATGTATGAATGAGCTGTCACTCGATCGATATAATCCAAGTTGTATATTTTTCCGTTAGATAGGTCTTCCAACGATGAAAATATAGAAATGCCCGAGATTTCAGTTTGTGCATTTTCTTGCTCTTCTTCCTCCATATACCTGGCACATAAACTAATACTCTCATTTACAAGATAGCTCTCGCTTATAGAGGCTTCTAGGTGGTTATTATTCCGCAAATATCTTTTCATTGTACCCATGTAATGTTCAAACGGATACATTCATCGATACTGAACAGGTCCCCCAAGCAAAGCCTCAAATGACAAGTGAACCGGGATATGCATCATGATGTCGAAAATTGACGACGGAAAAATCATTTCAAATTTGCAAAGTGTCAATGTAATATCCATTTACAATTGTTCGAGGTCCGCTTGAATCAACTCTTTGAAACACAACAACCGAAAGAACCGAGACAAATTTATTAACGCATCATTCACATTATCTGAAAGTAATCCACGGGTTGCTAAAGGAATAAGATATTCCAACAAAATGTGACAATCATGACTCTTTAATCCCGAAATCTTTTTCTCTTCCAAATTTACACAACCACTGATATTTGAGCAAAAACCATCAGGCAACTTGAGATCTTTCAAGAATTTCCAAAAACGCTTTTTATTATCGGATGTCAAAGTAAAAGGCGCTTCTGGATAATGAACCACTCCTTCATCATTTATAGGATGTAACCATGATTTTATGCCTAATAGTTGTAAGTCTTTACGCGCTTTAGGACCATCCTTCGTCTTCTCTTTCACATTCATTATTGTTCCCAACACGCTATCACAAATATTTTTCTCAATATGCATCATATCCAAATTATGTCTCAATAATAATGATTTCCAATAAGGCAAGCGGAAGAAAATGCTCAATTTGTTCCAATTGTCTCCCCGCGTTTCATGATATATCTTGGTTTTCTTGCTTAGATCCGTACTAAGAATTATGTCTTCTAGGTCTCGTGCTTGCTCGTAACTTTCTTGACCCGTTAACAATCTAGGGGGCTCTCCATAATCAGTTCGACCATCAAACGACTCTTTATCCCTTCTGTATTTGTGCTTTGGTGGAAGGAAGCGTCTATGACCCATGTAACATTGTTTGGAACCATGAACTAATCGAAGAGATACCGTGTCGTTGTTACAACAAGGACAAGAAAATTTACCTTTCGTACTCCAGCCTGATAAATTCGCGTATGCGGGAAAGTCGTTAATGGTCCACAACAACGTCGCTCGCATGTTAAAGTATTGCGAGGTGTATGCATCAAACGTTCTCACACCAGTTTGCCACAGTTCAGTCAACTCGTTGATCAATGGCTGGAGAAATATGTCAATTGCATCTCCCGGACTCTTTGGACCCGGAATTAACATAGATAAAATAAAATTGCTAGAATCCATGCAAGTAGTGGGTGACACATTATAAGGAACGAGAATAACCGGCCAAACACTATATGACTTTTTTCCATTTGCAAATGGTTGAAACCCATCGCTTGATAAACCTAGTCTTACGTTTCGAGATTCAGACGCAAAATCTTTATAATTTTCATCGAACGTTTTCCAGGTTAAGGAATCAGCGGGATGTCTCAACGTATCACTATCAACTCTTCCTTCTTTATGCCATCTCATCATTGGAGCCGTTTTTGAGGACATGAATAGTCTTTGCAGTCTTGGTATTAGAGGGAAATATCTCAACACCTTCTTTGGAATGAATTTCCCATTTTGCTTCTCTCGAACTGTCCCACTTGTTTGGTCGACTTTCCATCTTGAAAGACCACAAACTCTACAAGAATCTTCATTTTTGTCGTCCTTCCAAAATAGCATACAGTTGTTCTTACATGCGTCTATCTTGTCATACTTAAGCCCGATATCAGTAATGAATTTTTTACTTTCGTAGTAGGAGTTTGGCAATTGAGCGTCAATCGGTAATATGTAGTCTTTAATTAGACGCAACAACATATCGAACGAAGAATTTGTCCATTGACAGACATTCTTTATGTGAAGTAGTTTCAATAGTGCCGATGATTTCGTTATTCGAGCACCTTCATACAATGGCCGTTTGGAATCATCAATCAATTTATAAAATCTCTGCGCATCTTCGACTGGTTCATGGTTGTTCGGGACATCATTAACGTTGGAGAACATATCGTTTATGAAATTGTGCATATAACGTTCTTCATTGACCTCTTCGTTAACTGTATTATTCGTCTCCGTTCTCGGATCGTTGAATTCTGGCACGACATCCTCTAACTGATCATCATCATCATCATCATCGTAGTCATCGGCATCTTCATCGACATCGTCATTAACCCCTTGAGTAGTACGTCTTTTTTCTCCATGACAATACCAGTACTCATAATGCACATTTATTCCATAAATGATGAGGTGACTCTTCACTTCGTCTATTTCCATAAACGGCGTGTTCAAGCATTTCACGCAAGGACATTTCACTGTTTGTCGGGATGTACTCCTAACAGCAAACTTGAGGAATTTGTCAACACCTTCCTCGTAATCTGGATGATCTCGACGTAAAGTCATCCAGCTTTTATCGGGTACTTCCATCTTTCTAATAAAATGGAAAACAACCCACATTATTATTTCCTTAACTTTGTCTAAATTAATTAGGATTACATAATTCTAACATAATCTCTACATATCCAACCAAAATTTCACCGTAAATCTAGCATACATATAATCTAACATTATTTCATTCTTACACATTTCAAAGCAATCAATTCTAATCCAACATAATTTTATTCATACACAATTCATTCCATATAACAATTCTAACCTAAAATGAAATCTAATTCAAACTCAATCTAATTCAACATTTCAAACATAATCTAACATAATTAATCAACCCAAACATAAATCAAACTTAAGTCTCACATTAAAATCTAACATAAATCAACCCTAAACATAAATCAAACTTAAATCTAACATTAAAATCTAACATAAATCAACCCTAAACATAAATCAAACTTAAATCTAACATTAAAATCTAACATAAATCTAACATTAAATGTAACATAAATCTAACATTAAATCTAACATAAATCTAACATTAAATCTAACATCAAATATAACATTAAATTACTAACCTAACCATATAATAAAACAACAATAACTAACCTTGCACAAAAAGAGCAACGAAGAAGAAGAGCGGGCGGTGTACGTAGATCGAACAATAATAAACCCTATTAATCAAACAATAAAGTATGAATCAAAAACCAAATCCAACAATTCATACAAAATTTCAAACTAAATCCAAATAATACCAATTTCAATCAAATTCTAAATTCAATCCAATTCATACAAATTCCAACTAAATCCAATTCATACAAATTTCAATCCAATTCAATTCTAAATTTAATCCAATTCATACTAATTCCAACTAAATCCAATTCATACAAATTTCAATCCAATTCAATTATAAAATTAATCAAATTCATACAAATTTCAATCCAATTCAATTCTAACCTAAATCAATTCAATTCAAATCAAAATCAAACCAAAATTTAACCTCAATCAAACCAATATCAAACCAATATAACATAAATCAAACAAAAATGAAACTTCAATCAAACCAAAATCAAACCAACATCAAATCAATCTAACCTAACTCAAACCTCAATCAAACCAAAATCAAACTAACATCAAACCAATCTAAACTAAATCAAACCAAAATCAAACTTCAATCCAACCAAAATCAAACCAACATCAAACCAATCTAACCTAAATCAAACCAAAATCAAATTTCAATCCAACCAAAATCAAACCAACTAAACAAGATCTAATCTAAATCAAAATGCAATCAAACCAAAATCAGACTTCAATCAAACAAAAATCCAAATTCTAACCTAAAATTCATACATAAAATTCAAACCTAAAATTCTAACATAAACTCCAATCATAATTCTAATAAACCTAAATTTCAATTCATATATATATATAACTGATTACCTTTGGTCGGAGGAGAAGAGCGACTGAAGGAGGAGAAGACCAACGGCTGAAGGAGGAGAAGAGCGGCAAACAGGAATAGAGGGCGCCTTCAGTTGGTGGCGGCGGCGTCGTCGTCTGTCGCTCGTCGTCTTGGGTCGGCGGCGTCTTTGGTCGGCGGCGTCTTCTATCTGGCGGCGTCGATTTGGGCTAAGGGGGCGCGGAAGAGAGAAGCGGGAGGAAGAAACGGGGAAAGAAGAAACGGGAAGAAGAAAAGGGGGAAAAGGGTTTTATTTTTTTTATTATTAAATTATTACCGAAAGTTTTAATTAAACCTTCGGTTTTTACATTGATAAAAAACGAAGGTTTTAATAAAACTCTCGGTTTTTGATCAATGTAAAAACCGAAAGTTTTATTAAAACCTTCGTTTTTTATCAATGTAAAAACCGAAGGTTTAATTAAAACTTTCGGTTTTATCAATGTAAAACCCGAAGGTTGTACTAAAACTTTCGATTTTGATTTTCATATTTCCGAGAGATGTGAAATAAACTCTCGGTTTTGATAACTATTTCTGAGAGTTATATAATAAACTTTCGGTTTTACAATTTGACAAAATTTTAAATTCATTTGTTTATCACTTTCTAATAACATTGAACAACATCAATTTAACTCATTTGATATCCTTAAAACATTTCCCAATCCATATGATCAAGCATTACACAAATACATAAGATAATCAAACATAAACATTCAAATACACTTCTCTATATAATCAAACACAATCATAAACATTTTAACATTAAACACAATATTAATTTTTAAAATACAACACACAATATATTATATTAGTTAGGAGTCTATATGTGGAAGGTAAAAAACACTTTAATTTAAAAAATGAGAAGTGATATTTCCGAAAGTTTTATCATTACTTTCGGAAATAGCTATAAAAACCGAAAGATTTAGATAAAACTCTCGGTCTTGGAAAGGGTAAAACCGAAAGTTATATTATTAACTTTCGGTTTTTGATGGTTATTTCCGAAAGTTCATTATATAACTTTAGGAATTATCACTTTACCAATTGTTAAATTCATTTGTTTATCACTTTCTAATAACCTTGAACAACATTAATTTAACACATTTGATATCTTTAAAACATTGCATAATCCATATGATCAAACATTACACACATTCATAAGATAATCAAACATAAACATTCAAATAATAATCAAACACAATCATAAATACTTTAACATTAAACACAATATTAATTTTTAAAATACAACACACAATAGATTATATTAGTTAGGAGTTAATATTATTTGGTTAAAAACAAAATAATTTAGGAGTTCAGATTTTTTTAATCTAAGGTCAAAACCGAAGGTTTATTTGAAAACCTTCGGTTTTTACCCTTCCCCATACTTAGAAAATTTTCAGATTTTTTTAAACAGGGGTCAAAACCGAAGGTTTTCAAATAAACCTTCGGTTTTTACCCTTCCCCATACTTAGAAAATTTTCAGATTTTTTTAAACAGGGGCCAAAACCGAAGGATTTCAAATAAACCTTCGGTTTTTATCCTTCCCCATACTTAGAAAATTTTCAGATTTTTTTAATCTAGGGTCAAAACCGAAGGTTTTCAAATAAACCTTCGGATACCTTCGGATTTTACCCTTCCCCATACTTAGAAAATTTTCAGATTTTTTTAATCTAGGGTCAAAACCGAAGGTTTTCAAATAAACCTTCGGTTTTTACCCTTCCCCATACTTAGAAAATTTTCAGATTTTTTTAATCTAGGGTCAAAACCGAAGGTTCTTTGAATAACCTTCGCAATTAAAAAACCAATGGATTTCAAAACCGAAGGTTTTTACAAAAACCTTCGCAATTAACCCACACCAAACACTTAGAATTTTTTTGGGTTTTTTGGGAAGGTAAAAACCGAAAGTTCTTGGTAGAACTTTCGGTAATGATTAATAAACCCGAAGGTTTTACACACCACTCGGAATCTATTTTTAATCCCGAAGGATTTATCCCTCTCGGGAGTATTTAGGAGAGTATTACAAAACCTTCGGGAAAAACCGTCGGTAAAGGTCCTTTTTTTACTAGTGTCAATTTATTCTTATTGCCCACCACTTGTTTGAGAAAATGTCTCAAGGATTTGCATTGTCTTCTACAAATGAGACCAAAAATAAAAAAAAACAAAAGATTTGGAATTGGACCATTTTAGTTCTGGTTCCACCCAATCTAAACATAGCTTGTTCAAAAGAAACTTGGTATAGATTGCTTTCTAGCCAATTACTTATCTTCATGAACCATCTCAGTATTTGTACGTTCCAGAAAGCTTGAAGTTTGATTATCCAATGTTGCTGCTTTTATTGATTACTATCTACTCAAAATCGAGTATTATTACATAAAAGGCTTTTCATGATAATTATATATATATATATATATATTATGATTATAAAATTGAGTAATTATTAGAAATATGTAATTAGTGAATTAATTAATGAATTTAGTGAAAAACGTGAGTATTTTGGGACAATGAATGAAAATACAGATATATTAAGAAAAAAATGAATGAAAGTTGGGTAAACAAGACAATGTTTAAAATGAAACTACCAACATAAGAATTTGAGTTGGATATTAAAAATATATAAGACTTTATAGATATATATGTCTATGCATAGTTTGGGTTGACCCAAACCTCAACCATAACTCAAATTCAAAATATTGATTTAAGTAAGTTAATTTGAGTTGGATTGAGTTGAATTCAGGCTGAGTTTATTTTATTCAAAATATTGATTTAAGTAAGTTAATTTGAGTTGGATTGAGTTGAATTCAGGCTGAGTTTATTTTAAGTTAGGTTAAATTACCAAAAACTAATTTAATTTAATTTTTTCTTATCAATCCAATATAAACTAACCAACTTAATTTTCACTACGTATAAAATAATTGAAAATTTTAAAACTCATTTATAATATATTTATTAATTATAGTTAGCCATACAGAACTAACATATCACTATTGTTCTAAATTTTTTAAATGAATTAATTTGTCTTTGAAAATAAACAGAGTTTACCTTATTCAAAACTTTATTTAATATGTCCCGTTCCATAGCTTATCACGTGTTTGTGAGACACATGACAATATGGAAGGACTACCACGGGGAAGATCAAAGTTCGATGTGTTTCAACTTTGATTTGCGTCTAGGCATCTTTTAAAATGAAACATTTAGTTTTAAAAAATTTTGAAAATATCTAGAGCGGTAAGAAATTAATTATGTAAAAATAATTAATTCTTTTTCAAACTTTAATAAATTAGGAGGCTAAATAACAATTTAATCTGACCCGGTTTAAATTAATTTAACATAATTAATTTAAAATTTATTCATTTGAAAATCAGAGTCGCCAATAAATTTTTAAAAAATCAATAAAATGATACGTGTACAAACGTATTTATACTAGAGTTTCTAAAAAAGGTGGTTCGTTGTCTATTTACGCTCGGGAAAGGGCTTTCGCGTTATGTCCTTTGCGCCCGCCTAATGAAGGTTTTCAAAATCTTTCTAAAATAAACAAAGTCTGGCTTCTATAAATCTACTTATAACATTCATTATCTTTAATTAGTAGTCTAGGGATCCTAAATGAGGATATATACTTTAAATAATTGTACAAAGTTATTTAAAGAAGGTGTGTACCTATTGCGTTGATGTTCAGATTTAACAAAACTTCGGAAATACCATTTTTAGAAAATGGGGTTTGTTTCCAAAATAGTTTTGGATTTTTGAAAGTTGGAACCAAACTAGCTTAGGGATTAAATCCTAAGTTCGAGTCTGATCTTGTCAATCTGGGCTTAGTAGGGTTTGAGAGGTTCAATCTTGAGTGAGGGTTCGGACTTAGGCCTAGGGTTAAGGTTAGGCGTAACGGTCTTAGGCTAAGTGGGGGTTTGATCCTAGGTTAGGGCTAGGGCTTGGCTTTGTCGATCTTATGCTAAGATGAGGCTAGGCTTAATTGTCGGTCCTAGGTTAGGTGTCAAGGTTAATCCTAGTCAAGTGGTAAGGTCAGTCCTAATTTAATTTAGTCTAGGTTAGTTTTGTCGATCCTAAGCCAATTCTCTCGGTCCTAGGCTCACGGTCCTGGGCAGATTCCCCCAGTCATAGGTCAATTTCCTCGGTCCTAAGGCAAAATCTTAGGACCGGGTGTTCTTATTTTGGTCCAAAACTTCAGATGCCTATAACTTTTGATTGGGATTTCCAAATCACAATCCGTAAGTTGCAGTAGGTTCATATGATCATGAAGAACAAAAGACCTAACATAAATCACGATTTTTAAGATCTTAAGAGGATCAATTTCAAAACACCATTTCTAGGTCTAATTTTTGGATCTTTTAAATTAGGTCATTTCAAGGCCTGATTTTTGTTCCATTAGTTTTGAAATGATGAATATAGTTAATCTATATCAAAACAAGAACATCATTACATCATTAAAATGGTTTTTGAAGATTGAATCAAAATCCAACTTTTTATTAAAAAATCAAATTTGATCAAACATGATCAAAATGGTAAAACAGTCACTTGGGATTCATCCTACATGTTAACAAACATGTATAGCTACTAACTGAATCAACAAATCCAACTTAGAAGCAAGAACACAAAATTTCAAAAATCCAGTTTTTTAAATTTTTTTCCAAAATTTTAGTTTGATCAAAATGTGATTACAGTTACTTATAAATCATCCAAACATGTATACAAACATATATTACAACTAATTGAATCAACAAAACCAGATTAAAAATAAGAACACAGAATTTTAAAATCCAAATTTTCAAGCTTTTTTTTCTCAAATTTCAATTTGATCAAAACTTCATTATAGTTGTATGGAAATCATTAAAACATGAATACAAACATGTATAGCAACTATCTAGATCAACAAATCCAGATTTAAACCAAGAACAAAAAAACATTTAAAAAATATCAGTTTTCAAACTAAATTTTCCAAAATTTTGTTCCAGGTTGAATTGATCGATTCTTTCTAGCTAGAAAGCTCATACATGATTCATATAATGATTCTTAACAAAGAAACTACACAATCAAGCATAAGAACATGATCAAACTGGTCAAACAAGAAAATTTGAAGAAATTCAATTTTTTCAATTCCAAATCAAAGTTCAAGGCTTCTGAAATCTTACCAACAACTGGAAAACATTCCTGAACAGTGTTGGAAGCGATCCAGAAGTCTGGATCGAAGCTTGGATCACCGGAGAAAGTTTTGACAAAAACTGTTTTTGGCAGGAAATTACAGGTTTTCGATCGGGGCGAATGAGGTATAATTTGTGGTTATTGTTTGATGGATTGGTATTGGAGGGGTATGGACTATTTATAGTGCCCAAAGGTCGGATATAGAAAGCCAATTTGACTCATCTTTGATCGCTGGCGTTCTTATCCCTAATTTGTGGCAGCCTTATCCCGGGGAAGATAGGGTTTCCAAATAAGGGGAAAACGAAGGCCTTGACGAGGAGATCATGTGGGAAAAATAATCAACGGATTTGATTGCCTATGGACGAAGCTATAGCTTCTAGAAGAAACGTGTCGACGAGGTCGCGATTCCGGCGACCCCTGCGTCACAACGAAGAAGACGGCTGAAACGATGTCGTTTCGCCTGACGTCTCTGCGTTCCGTCCGCGGTCAGTGGCTTGACTAACTAGGTTAGACATCCCGTTAGTTGATCCGGTACGGGCGCGCGCGCGTGGTTCCGCGACAGCTAGGTGTCTGGCGCGCTCTAGGCTGTCAGATGAGATATGGGCACTCATCTGATGGTCCAGGATCCTGCTACAAAGTTTTAAACATAAAATCAACTACACAAGATTATGCAATTATATTTTTATTTAAAAGGTTATTAAAATTCGAATTTAATTCCTTTTAAATCCATATTTTTGTCAAATATTTCACAAAAAATATTTCTAGAATCATAATAACAATTATGATCATATTTTAATTTTTTTGGAATTTTTGGGGTATTTTATTTATTTACTTTAAGCCATGGATTTAAACATAAATCATGATTAAATTATAATTAAATATTTTTAACCCCTTCCTTGGTCTAATTTGGGTAAAATATATACAAATATTTTATCCTCAAATTATTTTTGGAATTTTGGAAAGTTTCCTTAATTAAGGTTTAATTATCACAATAATTAATCCTTAATTATGTTTTAATTCCTTCTTTTAAGTTATTTTGAATATAAAAATCTAAAATACTATTTTAATATTATTAAACATAATAATATTATTTTTTAAATAGGGTAAGTCAAATTTTCATGTTTACAACGTATCATAAACGTGTGAAACTTGTCAAAACGTGTTAAATTTATCAAAAACGTGTTAAATATTCCAAAAACGTGTTAAACGTGCCAAAACACGTTAAACATGTAAAAAAACGTGTCAAAAGCGTGTTAAACGTATAAAAACGTGTTAAAATGTCAAAAAGTGTTAAACGTATCAAAAATATGCCAAAACATGTTAAACGCATAAAACGCGCCAAAAACATGTGAAATAAATTAAAACGAGTTACATACTTGTTAAAACTAAAAACGTATTAAGCGAGTCAAAACGGGACAAATTAAATATTAGTTAAATGAGTTAAAAATGTGTTTAATAAGTAAAAAAACGTATATAAATATTAGTTAAAATTGGGTAAAACAAATCAAATAATTGTTAAACGGATTAAAATGTGTTAACCGAGATAAAAGTGTGTTAAATATTAAACGAGTAAAAGACGTAATAAATGTGTTACAAACTAAAATTTAGTTTGAGTTACCCAGCTCATACTCAACCCATATTATTCATTATTATTGTTTTTTGAATGAAAGAGAACTAACATGACACCACACAGTTATGTCTCCCCGCTTAAACTTAACACATATTATTCATTAATATGAGTTGAATAATGGGTTTACCAAATTTAATTTGAGTTGAATATGAGTTGAGTTACCTATTTATACAACCATAATAATATTATTATTATTATTATTAAAGCAAATTAATACTTAAATATATATATATATTAATAATTTCAAATAAAATAATTTTAAACAAAATCTCAAAATAATAAGATAAATTTATACTTAGTTCACTTCCAAGATTAGCTAGTGCTTGGAATTAATGCATTTAGTAGGAGCATTATTTACTTAAATAGGGTTGACACATCACTTTAATATAATTGTTAGTGTAATGATTTGTTTAAACATATCATTTATTTAATAATTTTTTAAAATCTCAATATAATTAAGTATACTAAATTATATTCTTTTTTACGAATTATAAATTATTTAATTAATTAATCAAAATACTAAAATATTTATTCTTTTTAAAATAAATTATAATTTTTTTTTGAAAAAATAGCTTAAAGTCATTTCGTTAATAACAAAAAAGTGGGAGAAATTGTCAATTATTAAAGTTAGACAAACTCTAACTTTGATTAAAAGAATCAAACGACCTTAGAGTATCTAATTAGAAAGAAAGAAACAAACAAAACAGATATTACAGACAACTAAAATATACCAATCATATTACTTAACATTCTTGTTCAATGTAGCCAATATCATTTTCGTTACTTTTGGATCTCAATCTGCTACTCTCGCAGTCCACCTACTTTTTCTAATCATTTGTTTGGCTTTATGCTTCTTTCTTGGTGATTGAACAACATTTGATGATGACTATTTGTGAGCATTGACTTCATTCCCTTGGATCATTTTTGCTTTAGAGGAGCCATCAGTAATCTGATAAAATGAATTATGTTTCAATATTTTAGGAATTTCACATTTACCTTCACATTCATTTGCTTCATTTTTGTCTGACTTGTTTCGGTCTATTTTCAAAATTTCCTCTTCACTGTCATCCACTTTATTCTTATCACTTCATTTATCTGATTATTCTCATTTTCCTTCTTCTGACTCTTCATCTCCTACTTTCTTTAATTTGTCATTTTTCATTTCCTTTAATTCTTCATCATTCTCATCATTTACATCTACATCTCCATCTTTAGCTTCCTCATTTTCATCTTTAGCTTACTCATTTTGATTGTCTGATTCTTCAGTTTCAGCTTCCTTATTTTGCTCCTGAACTTTTAGCTTTTCCTTATGTTCTTCAATTGCTTTTGCACATTTATTACCGTGATGTTCAAAAGTATTGCAGAACGTACATCTATTTGGCCTTCATTCATACGTAATATCCATGTATGTGGGTTTGTCTCTTATGTGATCTTTGCTGGTAAAGTGCTTCTATGATGCACTTCAATTCTTATCCTAGCATATAGCATATGTGATTATAAAATCTTTTATTATTATATAATAATTATTTTTTAAAATAATTAATTTTAAAATATTACTAATAAATAAATTATTTAAATAATTTATAAATTACCCAATAAGTTTATACCAAACCAAATCTTAATTAATATTTTTTTTAATATAAGCACTACATATACATATAGTGTAAGTTACAAAAAATTGTATAAGATTTTAAAATTGAGAATTCAATTTTCAATACTTAATTAACACATAGTTGACTTTTTAGATTTTAAAAAGTATAATTTGATCCCATACAAATTTGAATAGGTTTGATAACGAATTTTTTTATTTATGCGCGACGTCAGCACTGACTTACAAATAACAACAATTTAAATTGAGAGTTAGCTTGTGGATCCTAGACTTTTTCATTGAGAAAATATATATTTTATATATATATATATATATATTAAAATGGGAAGTAATATATTTATCTTTTACGTTTGAGTAATTTTTTCAAATTTATTTACCACTTAAAGGTTAGTTTGATTCAGCTTATTTGGATATATTGATCAGTTTGTACGCTTAACTTATATATTTTTATTTATGAATATTATGTATATATTAATTTAATTTTAAATATTAATAAATGATTTAAATTAAAAATTCATATATTTAAAAATAAATTATATTAATAAAATATTTTTTGTTAATATATAATTTTAAATATTAATAAATAACTTAAATTAAAAAATAATATATTTTAAAATAAATAATATGAATATATTAATTTTTATAAATATATAATTTTACATATATTTAATATAAATATGATATAATATATATAAAAATATTTAATAATATTAAAATCAATTTCTTATAAAGGGCAAATTACCTTGGGGCCTTTAATTACTTCGATCGCTCACTTTTGGCCCTTAAATTAATATTTGAAACAAATCGCCCCTTCAACTTTTATAAATGTCACCAATGGCCCTTTCCGTCAACCTTTTAGTTAAATATAACGGCTTAAAATATTATTTTTTTTATATATTATCTTTAATCTTATTTTTTATATTTATATATATAATTATTAAAAATTTTATATATAATATTATATATATTATTATTAGTAAATTTTATATTTATATAATTATTAAATTTTTTATATAATATATAGATAATATATATATTATTTATTTTTATCTATATTTATATAAAATAAAATTTAAAATAATTTATATAATATATATATATATAATTTATATATATTATCTTTAATTAATTTATATAATATATATTTTAAAAAATAATTTTATAATTAAAAGTAATTGAATAGTTAGAAGGTTACCATTACTTTTAACCTTCAAATTATTTTTTAAAATATATATTCTATAAATTATATAAATTTATATATATATATATATATATATATATATATATATATATAATTAAAGATGATACATATAAATTATTTTTAAATTTTGTTATATATATATATATATATATATATATATATATATATATATATATATATATATATATATATATATATATATATATCGTGAGATTTAATAATTTTAAAAATATAAAAGTTAATAATAAAATATATATATATATAATATTATATATAAGTGATTTAATAATTATATATAAATATAAAAAATAAGATTAAAGATAATATATGAAAAAGAATATTTTAAGATTAAGACGTTATATATGTTTAATAATAAATAAATAAAAGTTAACGGGAGGACATTAGGCTTTTCTAAAAGTTGAATGGACGATTTATTTCAAAATTTTATTTGAGGGCTAAAAGTGAGCGATCGAAATAATTCGAGGATCGCCCAAATAATTTACCCTATTATAAATTACTTAACTAAAAATTAGTTTATTTTAAAATAAATAATATAAATATTTTAATTTTTATAAGTTTTTATTAATAAATATTTTTTAAATTTAATTAAACGTGGGTGATTTCTCTGTTCATAAACACGTTACCTTTTTTTTGTCTCCATTTCTATTTCTAATTTTTTTTTTTTAAAATTTAGATGATTCATTATTCCATGGACATATAAGTTGAACATAGTTAATAAAAAAAATATTTATTATTTATATATATATTTCACATTTCCACGCACTCTTTCTCTTGACATAATCTTTCAATTGTCGTTTCATTACGTATTTTGATTCATTTAAATTGTAATTGTTAATTTTAGATAATTAATTAAGGCTAATTTAATCTCCAAAACTATAATTATAAATTAAAAATCGTAATGTATTTATATTTCATATTTTTCTTAATTATTTTATATATTAAGATATATATATTATAAATAATAAATAAAAATATATTTAAATGTATGTTTTATTATTATAATAATTTTATATAAATATATAAAAAATACTATAAATAGATAGAATAGATGAGAGAGAATAAATAAAATAATTAGAAAAAATAATAAAAAAATGAATAAAAAAACATTTAAAAGTGATAATAGAGAAAATCGTTGAGATTATAAGCTTAAATGTTGGGGTGATTGAGAGAAATTTGACTTTAAACGCAAATGTGTTTAATTGTAGTTTTTGGCGTACATCAGATTGGGACTGGGCTACAGTACCTGCGGATTCGTTGGTCAGGTTTGAGACATCCGTTATTGGAGCATTCTCACCCAAATTTGCCTTCTGAGATTTGAGTACATCGAGCTGGATCAGAACTGTCATCAGAAGTTCGCGCAACCTTGTATTAACCCCTCTATCATCAGTAACTTCAACAATTACATCATTAACCCCTGCTTAGTTTCGTTGGAAAAACCAACGCTCATATTTACTTTCTCTCGCCCTACTTCTAAAGATAGATAGAAAAGGTTTTTTTGCCTCTCCCTTTAGAGAAGAAGACCAAGTTGAGACTCTTCGATAAAGAGAAAAGTGTCAGAGCACCGACTTGATACTCAAAATCACGGTAAGCAAGCTTTCTTCCCAGTTCAGATATTAGTTCATCTGCGGGGGACCCCTCAAGTCCAAGTCTTCCAGGGGTGCTGTAACAGCTTATTACGCAAACGTTAAAATGCAGTTTATAAATGTCGAATCAAACAAAGTCAAAAACTTTGTTTATTTGTATCTATGATTTTGTAAACTTGAGTAAAATTTATTCAAATTGGAATAAAAAAATTAAACAATATTAAATTTTGTCATAAGTTGAACAAGTCCAAACATTGTCTATTACAGACATAAAATATTTATAAGTTTTTAATAAATACTAATAAACAATAATAAGAAATAAAATTTAAAATATTTTAATATTTTATTTAATTAATTAAATATTATTTATTTATCAGGCTGTTCTAAACTTAAGAGTGGCTAATCAGTAGTTAAATTAAGCTGAAGAGTTATTGAGTCGTTAATTAATTAAGCGTTGTCAAGTTTTCACATAAGAATATTAAATATACATTATAAAATAATAATTAAACATCATATTTTCCATATCACCTTTCAACATCAATTGATATAAGAATAACCAACCATAAAATAACTATCCTTATTGTACTTATCATTTTAATTAATTGGTTTGATGGTTGATAAATTCTAACTAATAACAAATTTAGGTTGATTCAGCGTTTAAACACTTTCTTTACACGTTTACGTAATAAACACACCCAAAAAAACACATTTTAATAAATACATTATTTTAGTTATTGAAAGGTAAAAAAGTTTAACTCTTTTGGAACTTTATAGATATTATTTAAATTAATAATTTTATTTTAAAATATTTTAATATAATAGTATAGTAAAAATATGTAATAGAAACTTATTATTTAAATGGTTTGATTGTTTAAAACACAAATATTAATAATTTTATTTTAAAATCTTTTAATATAATAGTATAGTAAAAATATGTAATAGAAACTTATTATTCAAATGGTTTGATGGTTGACAAGACGAATATATATATATATATATATATATATATAAACCTGTTTTTAAAATATATAGGATCTCGAACTGCAACGAGTTAGAATAAACTGATTAAATTATTAATTTATAGGTAGATCTGTTCATAAAACTATAAGCTGTTAAATTTCAAAAATAAAAATAATATATAAATCTTTAACTTGCAACGTAACACGTGTAAAACCTTATAACTAACTAACCTAAAAAAATTTTAAATTTTAAAATAAAAGATAAAATTTTATAAACATATGACTTACATTTATATAATTTTAATTTTGTATTAATTTCTTATAATATATTATATAGAGAAAAATAGAGTTTTATCAAATAATTCGGTTTTTATATTACAACGTAAAACCCGTTTTGTTAGAGTAAACGAGTCGGATCGTTAATTTACGAGTTGACTCGATCATAAAATTTAAATCGGTTAAATTTTAAAAATAAAATTAAAAATAAAATGTAAATTTGAATTATATTCCTAGCTAGTATAAATATTATTATCATTTATTTTAAATGGTGAGATACTTGTTTTGTAAATTAATTTTAAATATTAATTTTATATTAGTTTTGTGTTTTAATATATAAATTAATAATTATATATAGATAATTGACTTATAATTTTTTTTTTATATTTTCTCTTTAGTTAATATAATATTTTTTAAATTCTCTTTTAAAAATATAATTATGTAGATAATAATAATATTGTTTTTTAATATAAATATATTAATTAAGATAATTATTTGTACTAACTTTTTATTAAACAACTCTATAATATTATTTTTTATATCTGTTTGGTGCGAGTTATATATAGTTCTAATACACAATAAATTGAATATATATATATATATATATATATATATATATATATATATATATATATGACCTGTTGGTGACATTGATTATTTTATTTGAAAGGTAGTTTTAATATGTTTTTAAAAACAACTCATTTAAGCGTATATATTTGTACAACTATCTCATTTAGATATATGTACTAATAAAAATCATTTAAACATGAGCGTTATCAAAATTTGGCTCATTTAGTATCTTTTAGTAAGTTATAGTTATAGTTAATTTTTATTTTTTAATTTATATATTTTTTAATTAAATATTAATATATTTTCTCTTTTCTTCTTTTTCATTAATTAAACAAGTTAAATTTATTTTATTCCTAAAGTTTTATTGTTTGTATATTAGTTTCTCTTTTTTTATTTCTATTTTTTTTTATCAGTTTTTATTTTTATTAATACTTAAATTCTCATTTTTTACAAAAATTTAACAACTTATTTATGAATTTTATGTTTTACTGTAATATTTTTTTTTGAAGAGTTTATTTTTTATTTATTTTAATTTGAAAAAAAATAAAATTAATAATTTTTATTTAATTTTTATTTTAATATTTAGAGTAGTAGTAAAAACATTGTTTTGTTTAATATTTGATTATTACTCTTTTGTTGTTTGATGAATGAGTTGCTATTATTATTCAATTTTTGATTATTAATTAATTTAATTATTTTGTATTGAAGAATTTTTATTATTGAAAGGATACATTATTGTTATATTCGATCATTAAACCAAACAATTTTAAAATAATTAATGTTAATATAAGAAAAAAACATAAAAAAAAAGAATAGATTTAAAGTTAAAATATATATATATATAATAAAATTAAAATAATTAATAATAAATACTCATATATAAATAATAATAAAAGTATGAAAAATATAAAAATAAATAATTCATTTATTAAAAAAAAAAGAGAAAAAATATTAATATTTAATTAATAAATATATAAATTAAAAAATAAAAATTATTTATGATTTACTGAAAATCCTAAATGAGTACATTTTTTATAATATATATGTTTAAATCACTTTTTATTAGGATATACGAGTCTAGTGAGCTAATTGTACAAAGTATATACCGTCTGAAAGTGAAATTCTTTTTCTTAGAGACGAGACCTCTATATATACTTGTTGAGAAATACCCTCTTAGATCAACACAATCTTCCAATGTAAACCAGAAATCCAAACAGAAACAAGACGAATAAGAAGAAGACACAAATTTGATATCGGAGTTCAGTCCAAATCGGACCTACGTCTCCGTCAAGCTCAGCTTAGAGCTTGATTCCACTATAAAGAAAAAGTATCAGATTACAATCACTCACACTATCTTTCCTTTTCTTACACACCTTTCTTTGCAAGAATTCTTCGCCAAAATCTCTCAAGAAAAGAAAAACAGAATACACTCAAGACTTAACCACCTATTTTCTTATTTCAACATAAAATGAATGACCCGGTTTTTACAATTAATTAAACCGGACCAAAAAATAGCTAACAAAAAAAACGGTTCAACCCAAAATCAACAATCTCCACCTTGGGTTGTTTGATCATTCTTCAACTTCTAGTGGAATCAAAAAACTCATTTTTGCATCATTGCTTGAAGCCACCCACAGTTCAAGTTACTTCAACTCTAACCAGTTTTAAACAATGTTTAAACTTGCTTAAAGTTAACACTTTTGTTCCAACATCAGCAAGATTATCTTCTGTTCCAATTTTACCAATTGAAACTACACCTTGTGCTATCTTTTCCCGAATGAAATGATATTTTATGTCCACATGTTTTGTTCTATCATGAAATACAGGGTTCTTGCACAAATGAAGAGCACTTTGGCTATCCGTGTAGATAGTAGCAGGCCCCTTAAACAGCTTGAGTTCTTGAAGTAGACCTTGAATCCACATGGCCTCTTTTACAGCCTCTGTTGCTGCTATGTACTCAGCTTCAGTGGTTGATAATGCTACCACTGATTGTAGTTGGCTTTTCCAGCTGATGCAATTTCCATTTATCAAAAAATAGAAAGCAGTAGTAGATCTTCTAGTGTCTTTGTCACCTGCAAAGTCTAAATCCTCATACCCGATGATTGTTACTTCAGGAGTATTCTTTTTCTTGTAGCATATACCTGTATCGGTTGTAGAAGCAATATATCTTAATAGCCATTTCATAGCCAACCAATGATCCCTACCTGGATTTGCTATAAACCTGCTTAAGGTGCTGATCCCATAAGCTAAATCTGGTCTGGTGCAAACCATTGAGTACATGATTGATCCAACAGCACTAGAATAAGGAACTTTTTCCATATATGCTTGATCTAAACTGGTATTCGAAGAACTTGCAGGTGTCAAAGGAAACTGATTTGTAATAGGCATTTTAGTTGGTTTGGCTCCTCTAATCCCAAACTTATCTATTACCTTTTCAAGATAACCCTTCTGACTGAGAGTCATTAAACCTTTCACTTTGTCTCTTACTAACCTTATGCCCAGAATTTTTTCAGCACTACCTAAGTCCTTCATATCAAATTCTGAATTAAGGACTGCCTTCAAATTCTTTATTCTTGAGAATTCTTTGCTAATCAGTAGCATATCATCTACATAGAGTAGAAGATAGTCAGCATCTTGGATTTTCGATCCTCTGAAATACAGGCATGTATCATAGCTGCTACGGATAAACCCTTGCTGAGAAATGAAGGCATCGAATCTGATAAGAAAAATTAAGAAAGTTAATTTTCAAAACCGGCCATACATTACAAGTTTTGAATATTTATTCTAAATAATCAAAAAGGGAGAAATTGATAAGAAAAATTAAGTAAAGTTAATTTTTGGAATCGGCTAGAAAAACTAAACAGTTGTTAACCTCTATGTGCAGGAACAGATCAAATCGTATGAACCGGCTGGAGCTTCATCAACCGGATGTTGAAATACCTCAAAGAAAATCAGTTCCAAGTGATCAAATCAAGATCAGAGGAACCGGTTTTTAACTCTCTCAAGAGACCGGCTAGCAAAGACAAAGTTCACATTCCAGCCGGATCATATTATGAAAAAGACAAAACCGGAAACTACAATCTGCAAGAGTGACGTAACATGACGAAATAGACGTGTCTCGAAGAGATAAAAGAAGATACGATCCGATCGGAAGCATGCGAGGAAAGCAATGATGATTTACTGATCCGATGTTGACAACCGGAGGTGCATGCCTGACACGTGTTCGAATCTGCAAACCGGCAACGTCACATTTTCCTGAGGAATCCTTGCATGCTTGCCAAGTGTTGAGGAAGGTGAAACGTGCAAGTAACCTCCCTGCACCGGCGTGATAATGATCAACCAATCCCACGGAGAGAGAAGAAAATGACCGTTTGGATCTCATCTACTATAAAAGGAAGATGAAGCGTCCTCATTTAAAAAAAACGAACAACATCCTTCTGAAAGCAAGCGATAAGTTACAAAAAACTTAGAGAGATAAAATATTACGATCCAAAACCGGTGTGTTATAAACCGGAAGCTTTCTGTGTGTATTTGTGTTGTGTTATTGTATTACATCAAGAGTGAGTTGGTGTAACCGGCGAGTAGCGAGTTGGGCTCGACCGGCATAGTTATCGTTGTAACTTTGAAAGTTAGTGGAGATCCTTCTCATAACCTGAGAAAAGGGGTGACGTAGGAGGGTTTGCTCCGAACATCCATAAAAAATCTTGTCTCGTGTTATTTCCTTCATTTACTGCTTACTCACTTAACCTAACCTCAAACCAAATCAATCGTACTCCGTAAACCGGTCCACTCATATTTCTAAAACCTACTCTTTCTAAAAACATCATCTAAGTCGCATACGTTGCTTCAGACTGAAACAGACACTTCCGCCCTTGAACCCGGTTCAAGAGTCTGTGACAGTTTGCGAAGTGCTAAGAACGGTTATAGTCTCTAACCGGACTATCACCAAAGTGTTGTGTGTGTTGTAAGCGGCCACCCTTCCTAAAACCGGAAACACCCCGGTCCTCCAAGGGCGTCCCCGATCCTAACAAGTGGTATCAGAGCGAGGTTCTTAGTACTCAAGCAACCGAGGAAGATGGGAAGCATGACCCACAGCGACAAGCCACCAATGCTAAACAGTGAAGCGTTTAGTAGTTGGAAGAAACAGATGTATTTACATCTGATCACACTAGATGATGAGATGAGTCGAGTCCTGAAAGAGGGACCGATCAAGATTAACAAAGAGGCAGACCAATGGACAAATGAAGATCGAAGACGGAGCAACCTAGACAACCATTGCATGAGGCACATCTACAAGGCTATAGATGATAACACCTTGAACAAGATATCAGACTGTGATAGTGCAAAGGAAGTCTGGGAAACGATCATTCAGATCCATGAGGGAAACGAAAGAACAAAGGAGAACAAAATCTTGGTGACTACACAGAAATATGAAAACATCAGGATGAAACCGGGAGAAACATGAAGGAATTCAGCAACCGGTTCACCAGTGTGGTCAATGAGCTTCAAACACTCGGAAATAAGTATGACAACCGAGAAGTAATCATCAAAGCCCTAAGATCACTGCCGAGCACTTGGGATATAAAGACCATGGTGATGAGGGAATCAAGCACCCTCGGGCAGATGAAGTTGCATGATGTGTTCGAGGATCTAAAAGCCTACGAGTTCGAGATTAAGTCTCGGATCGAAGATGAAGCATCCACATCAACCGCAACCAGAGCTTTAGTTACATCGGTGGAACCAGCGGTCCAAGTATCAACCGCTCCGGCTCCAGTCAAAAGCGCTGATCAAATCAGTGAAGATGTGATGGCGATGCTAGCTCAGAAATTTGGGAGATTCATGAAGAAAAGTCAGTCACCATCTAACAACGATTTTAATTATAATTATGTAGATAAATCAAATAAAAGATGATATAACTGTGACGGTTTTGGACATTTCAGGTCAGAATGTAGAAAACCAATGAGAGATGATAGAAAACCGGAAGGAAACTATCAAGGGAACAACTATCAAGGCAACCGATACCAGGGAAACAACTACCAAGGGAACAACTACCGGAGAAATGATAACCAACGAAACGACTACTGGAGAAACGATGATCAGCATACAGACGAAGGAAAGGAGATTCAGAAAGCACTCATTGCATCCGACGGTGGAAGCGAGTGGGCGTACTCCGACAATGAAGATAGTGAAGAAAGAGTGACCTGTTTCATGGCAAACGATGAAGAGGTATTTGATTTCTCTTCTAACAAGTTTACCAAAGAAGATTTGATTTCTGCACTCAACGAAATGGTCGCTGAGTTCAGAAACATATCTGCGTACATACCGACTCCGGTAGAATCTAAAACAGTAAAGTCAAATAATGTCTCTTTTAAAACATATGAAACCGAAATGTATGAACCAGATGAACTATTCTCCGACAATGAGAAGACAGTTCAACCGGTAACTGAAACCGATGAACGAGTAATGTACGTCACGGCTGCGTGGGAGAGATCTCGTCAAGCTGTAAAACAAATGTGTAATTATAAAAGACATCCTAAGTGTAGGTTTGGTATCGGTTACGAACCAAATAAACAAAACGAACCAAAACAACCTAACGGGATGAAACTCACGAAAGACAACCTTCCATTTATAATATTTGTCAAGAGTTCAACAACCGAAAATGACTTAAAACCGGAAGAAGAACTTAAGTACGTAAGTCAGACTGAATCAGAAAACTGGCTTCATCCTGAGAGAAGGAAAGCCAACCGGAAACCAAACAAAACAAGTAGGTCTCGATTTCAAAGAAACCCATCACAACATAAGGCATTCTTGAGCAACAGTCAAGAAGTTAAGCCAAACATTATAAGAACAGATACCGGGAAAGTGATCCAACTTATTCAAGTCTGGATCCCAAAGGGACTAATCAACCATGGACCCAACTGAATGTGGGTACCAAAAGGGTGTAAATAATTTTCTGTTGCAGGTTAGAAGGAGCAACCGGCTAAAGAATTCGGAATGGTATCTGGATAGTGGATGTTCAAGACATATGACCGGCAACGAAGAGCTACTAACCGATATCAAATATGAAACCGGAGCAATCATAACCTTCGGTGACAACTCGAAAGGTAAAACCGTGGGCAAGGGTAAGATTGTCCATGTTAACCTATCCATAAATAATGTATTACTGGTAGAAGAACTGCGTTTTAACTTGTTAAGTATAAGTCAAATGTGTGATGTGGGTTACAAAGTTGAATTTCATAAAAACGAATGTTTAGTTAAGAATCAGGATAATGATATTCTTTTAACCGGTAACCGAATGGGAAATATCTACAAAGTAAATTGGAAAACTGATTTTGAAAAACCTGTGTGCATGATAGCCGGAAATGATCTAAACTGGCTTTGGCATAAAAGGCTAAGCCATTTGAATTTCAAAACAATTAACTTCATATGTTCCAAGGAACTAGTTCATGATTTTCCAAATGTTAAGTTTTCAAAAGATAAAGTATGTGTTGCATGTCAAATGGGCAAACAAGTAAATTCATCTTTCAAAAGTAAAGGAAACTATCAATCTGAACGATGCTTAGAACTTTTGCATATGGATTTGTTTGGTCCGGTTAAAGTAACCAGTTTAGGAGGCATGCATTATACTATGGTAGTTATCGATGATTATTCTAAATTTACTTGGGTGACTTTTCTAGCTTCTAAAAACCAAGCAACTCCAAACCTGATCAAACTGATCTTGAGAATACAAAATGAAAAATTTATTCGAGTAAACAAAATCAGAAGTGATAGAGGAACTGAATTTATAAACAGCAATTTAACAACTTTTCTTGATGACTCCGGTATTAGACACGAGTTGTCTAGTGCCAGAACTCCTCAACAAAACGGCCTGGCTGAGAGAAGAAACCGAACTCTCAAGGAAGCCGGAAGGTCAATGATAGCTGATTCGGGTATTGCTCAAAAGTTTTGGGTTGAAGCTATCAACACCGCATGCTACACACAAAACCGATCTTTAGTAACTAAATATTTTTCCAAAACTCCTTTTGAAATTTACTATGATCAAATTCCAAGCATACGGTATTTTCGAATTTTTGGTAGCAAATGTTTTGTTCACAATAACGGCAAGAATTACTTGACCGCTTTTGATGCTAAATCCGATGAGAGAATAATGTTGGGATATTCAGCTGTGAGTAAAGCCTACAAAATATACAATACTAGGACTTTAACAGTTGAAGAAACCGCACACGTTGTTTTCGATGAATCGGTTGAACGAAACACCGCACTACCCTTCGATCTTCACAACAGAATGAAAAACTTCAATATCTATTCTGATGATGAAGACGAGGTTCCGGTTTTTAGACGATTTGTCAAGGACCAAGCGGTTGATGCTGAACCTCAGCCTGATCAAGTTGCTTTACCGCAGAAAGTTGACTCTTCAGTTTCTATTGAAGAAATCGGTCGATCTGAATCTGTTCAACCTACCGATCAGTCTAACCTTGATCAGCCAACCGAAAGCTTGATAGACACGTCTCGGATAAACCTCAGAAGGAACAAAAAACATCCTCTTGAACTAGTAATAGATAACATATCCTCACCCGTCCGAACTAGGCAACAGAATTTGGATCACTATGAAAACTCAGCTTTCATATCACAAATTGAGCCGAAAAAGGTGGATGAAGCACTGTCAGATCCCGATTGGATCCTAGCAATGCAAGAGGAATTAAACGAGTTTGAGAGGAATAAAGTCTGGTACCTAGTCCCTAGACCGAAAAACAAACCGGTTATAGGAACACGATGGGTATTCAGAAATAAACTCAATGAAGACGGTTTAGTTACGAGGAACAAAGCCCGGTTAGTGGCTCAAGGCTATAAACAGGAAGAAGGCGTTGATTTTGAAGAATCATTTACCCCTGTAGCTAGACTTGAGGCCATTAGAATATTTTTAGCATATGCAGCTTTCAAAAATTTCAAAGTTTTTCAAATGAATGTTAAAAGTGCTTTTCTAAACGGTAAAGTGAATGAAGAGGTATATGTTAATCAACCTCCAGGTTTCAAAAATCCAGAACACGAAAATCATGTTTACCGGCTGAACAAAGCCCTTTACGGTTTGAAACAAGCTCCAAGAGCTTGGTATGATACATTGACACAATTTTTATTTGATCACAAATTCACAATAGGTTCGGTTGACAAAACACTTTTCAAATTTGAAAGAAAAGAACAAATATTACTCGTTCAGATTTATGTCGATGATATTATTTTCGGATCAACCGATCCAAAATTATGTGATAAGTTTTCAAAGATGATGACTGACAAATTTCAAATGAGTATGATGGGAGAATTGAGTTTCTTCCTAGGACTTCAGGTTAAACAGATTGAAGCCGGAACCTTCATAAGCCAACCGAAGTATACAGCCGAACTGTTAAAGAAATTCGGAATGGATACATGCGCTGAAACGGCTACGCCAATGAGTCCTTCTGTAAAACTGGACAAAGATGAGGATGGTCAAGCCGTTGACATAACAGCATATCGAGGAATGATCGGATCATTGCTATGTCTAACAGTCAGCCGACCTGACATTCTGTTTGCGGTTGGGGTATGCGGAAGATTCCAAGCAAATCCAAAGCAATCACATTATACTGCGGCCAAAAGAATCTTAAAATATCTGAAGGAAACTCAAGAAGTGGGACTTTGGTATCCAAAAGACTCAAGTTTCAACCTCACAAGCTACTCAGATGATGATTACGCAGGATGCAAGATCGATAGAAAGAGTACAAGTGGAACCTGCCAGTTCCTAAGTGACCGGTTAGTTACCTGGAGCAGCAAGAAACAAACATCAGTTGCAACATCAACCGGAAGTTGCTGTGCACAACTCCTCTGGATTCAACAACAACTAAGGGATTTCGGTATAGAAGCCAAGGAATCTCCAATTTTCTGTGACAACACCAGCGCTATAGCGATTACATACAATCCTGTGTTGCACTCAAGAACAAAGCATATTGATATAAGACATCATTTCATCCGGGAGCACGTTTAGGAGAAACACATCCGGCTGGAATACGTCTCGACCGAGCAACAAGTAGCGGACATCTTCACAAAACCGCTACAGGAAGCTAAGTTTTCTCACTTTCGAAATATTTTGGGAATTACTAATGTTAAGCAACTCATATCATGATTATGCATGCATATTGCTTACCTAAGTAACAATGAGAAACCGGGATATGTGTTCAGGGAGAAGCTCATGCTTCTCAAACCATATTCAAATAGGCCATTGACAATTCAAGAATGCTAACCGGGAGGAAGTCTCCGGCTATACCTGATTACTTCATAACTTCAAAATCACATGTATACTTACTATACGGTTGAATGACGAGGTAGAAGTGGATATACTCAATCCAAAGATGAACAAATGTTGACGTAACTCAACATTTCTTCACAATCGGAACAAAATATCCAACTAAAACCGGTCATGGAAAACCGCTTAGTACAAATGCATTCTGGTTCTGATAGAATGAACTTTTCCGGTTAATCTGGGATAACTAACTGAGTTTTAATGCATAACTTGAAAAATGAAGCCTGTAATAAATAAAAACAGTCTACCGCAATCGAGATGTCGACATGTGTCCATCATCAAGAGAGGGAGACTCACATCTTGTCAACAGATTTTTTGTCATTATGAATATCTTGGTAATAATTAGTTTTTGCTTTGGAAATACACATTATACACTTCAACAAGTTAAAGCCTATTAAATAACTGATGACATCATCAAGCATGCTTAACCTACTAATCTAGCCGAACTCCTGGCTATATAAACCACCCTTAAACCTTCACAAATCTTCACAAATCACTATTCACAAAAACAGTCTTGAGCTTAAAACTCTCTCAAGAACATGAACTCCAACTCTCTAGCAAAGAATATCCTATTGGCTGATTTCAACTCAATATACTAATACGAAGACCATGAGGTTACAGAAATGTTCTTAGCCGTTGAAAGAAGCGGGCTAAAAGAATTCCTCGAAAACAGATTCATTCTCGACTACCTAGTAGTCGAGGAATTCTTCCAGACCGCAAAGGAAGTGCATCGAGACATAATCGTTGCACAAGTTTACGGTCAGAAATTTCTATTCAACGAGACGGATTTCGCTGAATACTGCGGTTTGCCCACTGAAAGGGTAACCGACTTAACCTACTCTCCGGTGACCATGGAAGAAATGTGTCGTCGGTTCTCCAACTCTCACATCCCGGTTAGACCCTGGGCTTCTAAAAGTCAACTCTCTCACAAGTACCAGCTTCTTTGTGAGATTCTGGGAAAGTCCATCCTAGGCAGAGAGAAAAGCTATTATTACACCCAAAGGCTTTTCAAGATTATGATCGCTGTAACGGTTGGGACACCAGTCAATTGGTCCTGGATCATCTTCAGCAACATGAAGAAGATGCTCCTTTCAAACAAAACCGGCTACGCTCCTCAGCTGAGCGGTTTTTGTGCCAGTCTGGACATCCACTCTAGACCCTTTGTAACCCTCCATCCAAAGCATGTGCTCACTAAAGAGAGAGTACAAGAGCTGGTCGACCGGTGGGAAGCAGCTAAGGCAAAAAGGAATCAAGCGGCCGAATCATCTAATGTTTAGCTTGTCTGCCCTTCTGTCTCCTTTCTTTTTCTTTTCCAAATCCGGTAATTTTGTTGTACTACCGGTTTGGTACCCCGAATTAATGAAGATTATTTCCTTCCATCTAAGTCTAAAATCATAAATGTTCAAACATTTATTGCGTCATACCAAATCAAATCAAATCACTCTTGGAAACAGAAATCTTCAATTTCAAGAAGCATGCCTGATTCGACTTGACTAGACATGCCTTTATTCTCTTGAAAACTCACAAGCCATTAATGACCAGACATAAACGGTCAGATTTTTCAAAAATCCTCATTAATTGCATACAACCGTTCAAGCTATAAAAAGGACCCACTCTTTCATCTTCAAAACACATCTTCTTCACTCTTCTCTAAATCTTGAAAGATCAAAAAACATCCTTTCGACCTCTCACTCACAATCTTCCTAAAAATGTCTGCTGAACTTAGGAACACTCTCATCGTCGACTTCGAAGACATAAAAGACAGTCGGTATCAGGACTGCATTTTCCAACCGATCATAGAATCGGGGCTTCAGGGATTCCTTAAAGGCTCAGACACTATCCTCGTAGAGGAAGTGTGCGAGTTTTTCAATAATGGACACATCCTAGACGATGGTAGCATTCGCACCATCATTGACGGTCAATTTCTTCGGATTACCGAAGATCAATTTGCTAACTTCTTTCACCTTCCAACCGAAGGCTTCTCTGACTTTCCAACGCCATTCCTTTCGGCTAAGGAAGACTTCTTCCAGATCTTCTCTTCTTCCATCGTACCGGTCAAGGACTTCGAGAAGAAAGAAAGACTTGCCCCTCACTACCAAGTCTTGCACGATTTGGTTCAAAGGTCTATCATGGGCCGAATGCCAAACCAGAACTACAACCGGGAGGCTTTCGACATCATGATAGCCATCATCCGCAACTCTTCAATCAACTGGGCAACCTACCACTTCAACAACTTGAAGTTGCTCATAACCGCTTTAAGGGGAAGGACCGGTTTCGCTCCTCAAATCACTCGATTTCTGATGGCTCAGCGCCGCTACCTTGAACTCGGTGTTCCTGTCGGATCGGCCAACACCATCACTATATCCATGCTAGACAGATGGATATCGAGGATTGAGGAACGGACACCCGACAACACCGTGAACAAGTGGTTCGACAGAATGGTGGAAGAGGATTGGTTTAAGGAAAACTGAGTTATCTGTCTTTCTTTCCGGTTTTTGGTCATTTTGCTGTACGACCAAAACCGCTTGATGTTAACTCTCTCATTTATAAAAATTTCTAATTTTAAAAGTCTCCGGTTTTCTTTCCATAGCTTTCTTTCCGGCCTTTAAAGTTTAATAAACATAAAACTTCATGTTAAACGAAACTTCCGGTTAACAACGCTTCCAGTAAAACCGGAAATCTCAAGCAAAATGAAAAGTTTGAAAACTTACCGCCCACGGTTTTACCTCACAAAAACTTACCGCCCATTGGTTTTCCGAATTTACCGCCGAAAGTTACTGCAGTAACTTTTGGAGGGAAAATTGGCGCCCAAAACACTATCAAGTGACGGTTCGTCTTCCAACCGTTCGGAACCGCCCTCTATATAAGTTCAAATCAGCCCATTCGTCACATACGCTTTCTCTCTTTAAAAATTTCAGATCTTCAAAGGCATTCTATTTTCCGATCATCACTGTTCTTCATCTTTTCTTCTCAAATCTACCATGGCTCTAGGCAAAGCACCCTTCCAATGGATGTCGCAGGTCGATTTCGCAGACATTGATGAACACGCTGGAGATAAAAACAAGGCTGTTCTTCAATCTCTAAGAGATTCGGGGTTGGAGGAGTTCTTATCTGGTCCGATCATCGTATATCCGACGGCGGTTATGGAGTTCTTGGCGACGGCGACGTTAACAAAGAGGAAGGTCTCCGCCACCGTCAACGGCAAAGAAGTTCTTATCACGGAGGAGCTGTTCTCTGAAGCCCTCGGTTTGCCCAATACCGGTTTGGACCTCAAAACCGACCTCACCGATGCAGAGTCTAATGCGGTCCGGTTGGTGATATCGGCTAAAGATCAGGAACTGGTGATTCACTCGAGCCGGGAGAACAAGCTGAAACCGGAGTTCAGATGGCTGTTGAACATCATCGCTCGATCCATTCAAGGAAGAGGAGTTAACTTCGATAACCTGACAAAACTTAAGCTCAAGATGATGATGGCCATTGTCCACGGTGACAAGGTAGATTGGGGAGCTGTTATTTTCGAAGAATTTTGCCAGATGGTGATACAGAAGGATGGCCGGGTTCAGGCCTTCGCAATGCAGATCGTCAAAATCCTCAAGTTCCTTAAGATAGAACTTGGTGAAGGTGAACCGCTCCCACCCAACGCCATTCTCAACTCCGAGTCAATGATTGAGAAGACTGACAGAACGGTTAAGCCGAAGTCCTCCAGAACGAAGTCTTCCAAGGGGACCAGTTCTTCCGCTCCGGCTGAAGAATGTTCAAAACAAGAGAAACCGAAGAGAAAGGCGGTTGAAGCCGAAGTCGCACAAGAGAAGAAGGGAAGGAAAAAGTCTTCCGCAAAGAAGTGCTCCAGCAAACCGGCGGACTCCGAGAAAACCCTTTCCTCGGATAATCCACCGAAGAGAACCGGAGACGTTTTACAACCCATTCCCATCAACACCGTTCGCCCCATCTCTGTTGACTCTCAATCACCAAGGCAAACTGAACCTTCGGGGAGCCACAAAACCGAGTCAGCATCAAAGGAGGAAGCAGAGGTAAGTATAAACTCTGAAAACTCCAAGTCCCCAAGCAAAAAGATCGACGAGGTAATAGCCGACGTAGGCTTAAATACCTCTGAAGTCATTGTGGACGTAGTCCAAAATATTGCCAGGGAAACCGAAGACGATGTGTCAAGTCGTCTTAAGTCAGTTGATCAGGTTGAGATACCCGATCAAAGTAAAATTCAACCGGTCGAAGAAACGGCCAAAACCGCAAACATTACCCCTCCGGCTCAGGAGGGTAACACTGAAGAACGGGAACCATCCGGTTCAGCAGGGAACAAGTCCGTTCCAAACGCTACAACAAACCAATCGGCTCAAGATGGGCCAACCGATTCAACATTCATACCTGAAGGGTCAGTTCAGGTTAACAAAGGAAAGAGGTTCTAGTTGAAGATTCGACGGTGACGGGAAAAGGTGTTCTACAAACCGGCTCCCAACCGGAGATCTTAACCGGGGCCAAGGTCACTTTCTCAGCAGAACAAGAGGAGGAAATGTTTGAGGGGCTCATTAGGGACATGAACAGAAGTGTCAGTGATGTGATATCACCATATCTCCTATGGGTACAGCTTCGTTGTGAGACAAAGCTATCAGATATGATTCCGGAGATGAGCGGCAACAAACACTGGGAGAAACTCATAAAATTAGAAGAAATGACCCTCAATCTGGCACACACCAACCTTATCCAACCCGACTTCAGTAAAACCGTAGTAATTCGCGAATACGCTCGGTTACAAGCAGTTGAGGATGCATTAAAGGAAGTAGAAGGAGCAACGCTAAATCCGATTGAAGTAAGAATGACTGAACGGTTTCATCCGGTGCGGGAAAAACTCCTGAAAAATCTTGACCATCTCGATGCACAATGGAGAAACGGTTGCCGACACCAACTAAGCAATGTCAACCTATATCAAAGTAAGCCCTTCTTTGCTGCCGGGGAGACATCCAAGACAACAGAAAACCGGGAACGAGATCCTCCTCAAAATGTTAAGGCTCCGGAACTTGATCAGATAAAGCAGGCGGTAATCGATACCCTTGAGTCGTGTCTTGGAAACTACAACACTACAACCGATGAGAGTATTGCAGCAGCCGAAGCGAATCTGTCGAACACCATCCGGGGATCTGTTCAAACCGAAATAGCCAACACCGTTCAAACATCTATCAAATCCATGATAGATGAGGCTGTGCAAACTTCCGTCAAATCCTTGATCGCAGAATCCATTCAAACCGCAACCGCTCCTCTAGTAGATATGTTGCAGGCCATGGCTATTCAAATTGGGGAGTTGCCCAAATTCCAAGTGAGCAAAACTCAAGAGCAAATCAATTCTGACGCCGAAACCGCTAAGAGGCTACAAGACGAAGAAAGGGAAAGGGAACGGTTGCAGAAGGAACTTGAGGAGAAAGATCATGAGCTTGCCCAGAAGTGTAATGAGGAAGAACAGGCATCTATTTTGGAACCCATACCGGCTCAACCGTCACATGCTATGAAGACAAGAAACAAGAACAAGAGGAAGGCGGTTGAAGATGTATTGAAGCGGGCAGAACAAAGCAGCCAAAGAGTAATAGTACCGGTCGGACTGAACGTGCAACCTTTTAATGAAGAAGAAGAAGAGGATATCGAAGAACTAAACCGGCGCAAAAGGAGGACAATTGAAAGTTCAACCGCAACTCCAAGCTTCAGACCAACTGCTGCTCAATCGCCTCGTCCACAGAAACCAGTCTTTACCGGTTTTGGATTCGGTAGAAGAACTCCCGGCATCTCAAGTGTGTGGGCCGGATTACAAATTGACGCTGAAAGACGCGACAGGGAATGGAAGGCAAGGGAAGAAGAAGAAAGAAGGCGACTGGAAAAAGAACTTGAAAAGGGGGGACCATCCAAGCCTTAGTCTTCTTTTCTTTCCTTAAGAACAGATTATGTTTAAATTGGTTTCAGAACTTAATTGTTTTATCATGCCTTTGAATTTATCAGTCTTTACATATCTTTTGAAAAACTCAAACACATGTTTTTGAAAATTTTCTTCAAACAGAAAATAATCAAAAAGGGAGAAATTGCTAAACAAGTTTTTCAAACCGGCCATACATTACAAGTTTTGAATATTTATTCTAAATAATCAAAAAGAGAGAAATTGATAAGAAAAATTAAGAAAGTTAATTTTCAAAACCGGCCATACATTACAAGTTTTGAATATTTATTCTAAATAATCAAAAAGGGAGAAATTGATAAGAAAAATTAAGTAAAGTTAATTTTTGGAACCGGCTAGAAAAACTAAACAGTCGTTAACCTCTATGTGCAGGAACAGATCAAATCGTATGAACCGGCTGGAGCTTCATCAACCAGATGTTGAAATACCTCAAAGAAAATCAGTTCCAAGTGATCAAATCAAGATCAGAGGAACCGGTTTTTAACTCTCTCAAGAGACCGGCTAGCAAAGACAAAGTTCACATTCCAGCCGGATCATATTATGAAAAAGACAAAACCGGAAACTACAATCTGCAAGAGTGACGTAACATGACGAAATAGACGTGTCTCGAAGAGATAAAAGAAGATACGATCCGATCGGAAGCATGCGAGGAAAGCAATGATGATTTACTGATCCGATGTTGACAACCGGAGGTGCATGCCTGACACGTGTTCGAATCTGCAAACCGGCAACGTCACATTTTCCTGAGGAATCCTTGCATGCTTGCCAAGTGTTAAGGAAGGTGAAACGTGCAAGTAACCTCCCTGCACCGGCGTGATAATGATCAACCAATCCCACGGAGAGAGAAGAAAATGACCGTTGGGATCTCATCTACTATAAAAGGAAGATGAAGCGTCCTCATTTAAAAAAAACGAACAACATCCTTCTGAAAGCAAGCGATAAGTTACAAAAAACTTAGAGAGATAAAATATTACGATCCAAAACCGGTGTGTTATAAACCGGAAGCTTTCTGTGTGTATTTGTGTTGTGTTATTGTATTACATCAAGAGTGAGTTGGTGTAACCGGCGAGTAGCGAGTTGGGCTCGACCGGCATAGTTATCGTTGTAACTTTGAAAGTTAGTGGAGATCCTTCTCATAACCTGAGAAAAGGGGTGACGTAGGAGGGTTTGCTCCGAACATCTATAAAAAATCTTGTCTCGTGTTATTTCCTTCATTTACTGCTTACTCACTTAACCTAACCTCAAACCAAATCAATCGTACTCCGTAAACCGGTCCACTCATATTTCTAAAACCTACTCTTTCTAAAAACATCATCTAAGTCGCATACGTTGCTTCAGACTGAAACAGACACTTCCGCCCTTGAACCCGGTTCAAAAGTCTGTGACAGTTTGCGAAGTGCTAAGAACGGTTATAGTCTCTAACCGGACTATCACCAAAGTGTTGTGTGTGTTGTAAGCGGCCACCCTTCCTAAAACCGGAAACACCCCGGTCCTCCAAGGGCGTCCCCGATCCTAACAGAATCTCAAGTACCACTGTCTTGTAGATTGCTTGAGGCCATACAATGATTTTTGTAGCAGACATACCATATATTTACCTTTCTGTAATTCGAAACCCTCTGGCTGCTCCATGAAGATGGTTTCCTCCAGATTTCCATGGAGGAATGTTGTTTTGACGTCCATCTGCTCCAGTTCTAAATCAAAATGTGTTACTGGTGATAGCATAATCCGAATAGTCTTGTACTTGACAACATGTGAGAAAATCTCATTATAATCAATCCCTTCTTTCTGAGAAAAACCCTTGGCCACCAACCGAGCTTTGTACTTGACCCCTTCTTTTATAGTATATCCTTCCTTGATCTTATAAATCCATTTGGATTTAATCACTGACTGTTTTGACGGTCTTGGAACAAGTATCCATGTCTGGTTATATGTAGTGAATTCATCTCTTCTTGCATAGCATCAATCCACTTTAGCTTATCCTTTGAGTTTAGTGCTTGCTTATAGTCTTCTGGCTCCACCTTATCTATTTCAACTGCAGAAATAAACGCATAAGCTAATAAATCAGTATAAGCAGAAAAACCATACCTTTGTGTGGGCTTAATTTGTCTCCTTTCCCGATCCCTTGTGAGTTGATAGTCGGTATCAGGTTGCCTTGCTTCATCACTTTGTTCATCTGCTAACTCTGTTTCAGTGGTAGTTGTTGTTGAATCATGAACTAAGACGGGTGACTCCATCTGATCCATGTTGCCATAATTCTCCTCCACCGAATCAGTAACTACCTGTTGTTGAGCTATCATAGGAACATAGTCAACACTTGTTCCTTGCTTGCTTATATCTGAACCCCCTTAGGTGGTGTTAGATGTTTCTTGAGTAAGGCACACAAATTCTTCCTCATTGAAGATTACATCTCGGCTTATTATAGTTTTAAAACCACCTGACTGTTTTAACCAAATTCTGTAACCTTTCACCCCTTGATGATAACCAAGAAACACACCCTTTAGACTTCTAGGCTCCAGTTTTCCTTCCTTTTGATGTGCATATGCAGTACATCCAAAAGGTCTGAGATGAGATAAGTCTGGTGGATTTCTAGACCACATTTCTTCAGGAGTTTTAAAGTCAATTGTTGTAGAGGGGCACTTATTCACCAGATAGGTTGCTGTCATTACAGCTTCTCCCCATAATGTCTTAGGCAATCCTGCCCCAAACAACATTGAACGTGACTTGTCCATCAATGTTCGATTCATGCGCTCGGCAACACCATTCTGCTGGGGTGTGTGTCGAACTGTCTGATGTCTCTGAATTCCTTGCTCACGACAGTAGCTATCAAATACTTCATTGCAAAATTCTAACCCGTTGTCAGTTCTCAATGTCTTCACCTTTTTATCTGTAAGATTTTCAACTAGAGTCTGCCAAACTTTGAATTTCTCAAATGCATCACTTTTATGTTTTAAAAGATATACCCAAACCTTGCGAGAATAATCATCCACAATTGAAAGGAAGTGTGAGTTACCTCCTTGTGTGGGTGTTCTCTCAGGCCCCCATAAATCTGAATGAACATATTCCAACACTCCCTTGGATTTGTGAATTCCGGTCTTGAAAGATTGCCGATGTTGTTTTCCCAATACACAATACTCGCAGAAATTCAACTTAGTCACCTTGTCTGAACCAAGAAGATTGCTTTGACTGAGTATATGTAATCCCTTTTCACTAATATGTCCAAGCCTACGATGCCACTTTGTTGTAGTCTTGTCTTCATTTGTGACAACAAATGCAGATTGTTTTGACACTGTCTCACCAATCAAATGATATAAGCCCCCTTTCTTGATGCCTTGTATCACAATCTTGTTCTCTTTCATAATTCTCATCTTCCCTGAACCAGTTTGATAATTGTATCACAAATCATCAAGCACCCCGAGAGAAATTAGATTGTGTAAGTTGAGGCACAAACCTTACATGTCTCAGTGTCCTCACAACACCACCAAACATCTTGATGCTGATATCTACAATGCCCTCTACTCGACATGTATTACTATTTCTCATCAGAACCTTGCCCCCATTTTTATCCTGAAAGTTTGATATCCAATCCTTGTTGTGAGTCATGTGGAAGGTGCATTCAGAATCAAGAATCCATTCACAATTTGCAGATTCCATTGAGGCCATTAGAACCTCTCCATAATCATGTCCATCACCATAGTTCGCTGATTTTTTGACATGTACTGGTATTGAATTACCCCTTTGTTTCTTCTTTGATTCCCTTTGCCACAAATAGCAATTGACCTTTAGATGACCTAATTTTCCACAATGAAAACATTTTCTGGATTCCATTGATTCAGACTGGAGTGTTCTGTTATTTGACTCCTTTGAATTGTTGTGGCTAGGACGATGTTTAGACTTCTTGGAACTCTTCCCTTTAGCCATATAGTTTTCCCCGTTTGAGCTGATCTTCTTGTCAGTTTTCAACTCCAACTCTCTCGACTTTAGGGCAGATATTACCTCTTCAAGTGTAATACTAGTTCGACCATATTTGATTGCATTCTTGACCTCCTTATATGATTCTGGAAGAGAATTGAGAATGATTATGGCCTGATTCTCATTGCTCATTCCTTCATTTTCTCCAAAATTGGACAACTCAATATTGAGCTTCAAGAATTCATCAAGATTCTGTGTAAGAGTCTTATTCGGCATCATCTTATAGCTGAATAGTCTCTCCTTCAAGTAAATCTTGTTGGTCAGAGACTTGGATTGAAACAACTCATCCAGACGTTTCCACATTGAAGCAGGATTCTTTTCATTATCTATCATCCTAATAACATAATCTGATAAATGAAAAATGATTGTACCTATTGCTGATTCGATCATTTCATCCTTTTTATCCTCACTGATCTCAGGTGGCCAGGCAATTGGTTCTTCTAGGGTACCCACAAGTCTCTGCTGTGCAAGAAGTGCCCTAATCTTCCGCTGCCAAATTGGAAAATCGCCGTTTCCATCGAACTTGTCGATATCTATCTTCATCGTCGTAGTTGGTTGCCAAAGAAATACCTTGTTTGCGGAATCCTTCGTTGAGTTCTTACTTGACTCTTGTTGAACCCTGTCAACACAATCTTCACTTTCGCTGGAGCTGGAATCACCATGTTCCCAATCACTCGCCAGCGTTGAAGATCTTCACGAAATCCTCAATTGATCTGTTTCTTGCCCTAACTCAGGCTCTGATACCACTGTTGAGAAATACTCTCTTAGATCAACACAATCTTCCAATGTAAACCAGAAATCCAAACAGAAACAAGACGAATAAGAAGAAGACACAAATTTGATATCAGAGTTCAGCCTAAATCGGACCTACGTCTCCGTCAAGCTCAGCTTAGAGCTTGATTCCACTATAAAGAAAAAGTATCAGATTACAATCACTTACACTATCTTTCCTTTTCTTACACACCTTTCTTTGCAAAAATTCTTCACCAAAATCTCTCAAGAAAAGTAATCTCACTCAAGAAAAGAAAAACAGAATACACTCAAGACTTAACCACCTATCTTCTTATTTCAACATAAAATGAATGACCCGGTTTTTACAATTAATTAAATCGGACCAAAAAACAGCTAACAAAAAAAAACGGTTCAACCCAAAATCAACAATACTAATTAAATTAACAAATTTAATTTGAAATCTTTTAATAAAATATGATGATATAATTATTTTATTTTGAAGGAAACCCAACATACAACATAAATATATATAGTAAAACATATCCGAACAATACTATGTACATTAAAATGAGTGTAAAGTACTTGTTTCAACCATCTTTGTCTTTCAATATATATCAATGATTACGTCGCTTGAATCTTGACCCGACTGATCAATCTCCGAGGATGATGCTTCCGGAAGATTCTCCTCAGACAAAAGAATGTTCATGTCAAAATTAGTTCCAAAGATGGAACGTAACTTTCGATGAATCCACTCGAGGAAATGAACATAATAGGAAGACGTGACAGTAACAAGGAGAAGGAGCATCGTAAAATAGGGTTGCTTTAGAAAAAAGGAAGAGAAGAACAAGACGGAAATTAGAGGTGAGAATTTGTCTTGCATTATGTGAAGATTTTTGAGTTTTGCTTGAATGGATAAGTTGAAAGAGAGAAAGGAAAGACAGAGAGAAAGAAAGAAGAATAAGAAGAAGAGAAGCATATTGATGGTGGTAAGAATGGTAGAGGAAGAAGAATTGATCAGTATGAAGGAAAGAGGGAGATGGGTGAAGACATACCATAACACACATCTCAGATCGAAAATGATGGAGAATTGTCTTGCCATATGTATATTGTATGTCTCTTTAGCTTGAAGGAAGTAGCTAATTATATATAGAGATTTCAGAAAGTCCGAAACCCAAAACCACGACCATTGAAGGTAGAGAGAGAAAATTAGTGTAAACTAATCAAATCCAGTTTACCAGTCTAATTTAGAATTATTAAATATTTTTTATTTTTATTAAAAAGAACTAGTATAAGAAGAAAGAAGCGAGAAAGAAGAAGGCTGGTGGGGTCGCATTATTACTAGAAAACAAAAATTAAAATAATTTTTTTTACATAACTAGTATAACACACTAAGACCGATCTCTGATGGGGTCGCATTATTAGAACTATTACTAATAAAACAAAATTAAAATAATTTTCTTTACATTTATTTTAAAACTAGTTTCCAAGTAAAAAAATATTTATAACTCCCATCATCTTTCCACAATTAAAAATTTATTGAAATATTCAAAATAAGAATATTTGTTTATATCATTTAAAAAATCAGTGTACCGCCGGTAATCTTCATCGCAATCAGGGCAGGGTTGGGTATAGAATAAAAGTCTTCATCGGGATCTTGGAAGGGGATGATACCACTCCTCAACCCTGAACTACCATATTGTATATATCCTTATTATCAATTATTGTTGTGATATATTTTAGATAATAATATAGTTATTTTCATGATACTTGTTTAGTAAATGAGTTATTTCAAATAATATCGTTAGTTTTAAATAATTTTATTTGGTTTAATTGTTATTTTAAGCTCGAATTAAAATTGCTTACAGCAAATGAAATTTGAACTTTAAATTGTGTCATGTCAGTTCGAATTATCAAATTTTTAGTTATTTAAGTCTTTTCTCAAATAAACAAAACTTCGTCGTCTTGTTTTAAAGTATCATTTTTGTTTTTCTAATTTGTTTGAAATAAAAGTTAAGAAAAATAAAATAAAATAATTTAAAATAAATGTTATATTCATTTTATCCCAAATTAATTTTAAGTACTCACATAAATTAAATAAATAGTTTGAGATAAATGTTGTAGCCATTTTTATTCCAAATTAATTATTTATAAAACCCCAAAAAGAAACCAAATAAAATAAACAAAATAGGCAAAACAAATATTTATGTCTATTTAAATATTGTGAGTATTTTATAGGTTGAAAATAAACTAAAATGAATGAAGAAAAATTAATTTCAAACATGCTCTAATGCTAAAAAAAACCGTGATCTAATGCAGCTGAAATCAAGAGAAATGGCTACGAAAGACCACGCATCCTTCGGATGAGCGCCCATTGTTCATCAAATGCACAACAACAAGTCGCGTCGCCCGTTGCAACAGAAGGAAGGTGCTTCTGCGCAACAATGGATCAATCAACATTGTTAGCCCAAATGCACGTAGAACGACCAACACCGATGGAACACGGATGGAACGTCTATGTGTTTTTGCTTTGAATAGAAATGACATTGTTTCAAAACTCCATCAGCGGTCAAACACAGAAGAAGAAAACGACGCCGTTTTCGACTCTGGCTTTTCTACTTCCTCGCGACGAACGAAAGATGATCAGCCGAATTCTATGATTTCGTTAGTCTACCAAATCCATTGATTCAAAAGATGAAAGGATCACAATAACTTGGTGATCATTTCACCTACGATCATAGGAGTAATCATGCTTTAAAATATCAACTAGATGAAGAATAGACAAAATCAATTGATGGTCTTTTATTTAAAATTCGATCCACTTGATCACTCAACCGACTAAGGACGGCTATAAATAGCCCTCCTTAGTCTAGACGAAGCCAAAGATCACAATCCCAACATCTCAATTTAAACTTTTCAAAATCCGTCAATAAAATTTCTCAAGCTTTTGAAGTTTTTAAGAATTTTGTGTAAGACTTTAAGGTTCATTTTTAAATCATCACAAGCTTCTTAAAGAGATCAAAAGTGCTCTCCAACTCATAGTAAAATTTAATTCATGTTGTAATTCAAGTTACATATTCAAATTGAGATTTTTACATTTCAGTCCAACTAGTATTGAATATTATTTAATTATCCATTTTTTATTTGAATTCGATTCTAAGATAATTTCAAAGATTTCTGTTGATCTCAATTCGAACGAATAAAGCTAGTTAAATTATAAATACCTGAATTTGATTTTAAAATTGGATTTTTATTCTTGAGTTCTAGCTCAGAATTGTGATTTGAAAAACTTCCTAACATCTTCTAAATGATGTTAGGAATGCTTTTGGATCATTTCCAATAGGTTTTAAGCATGTTTTCTGAAAAATAATAATAAATTCAAAATTCTGAAAAATTAAGTTCTTGAATTGGTTAAAATATGCCGCTAGTATTCATGTTTTGGCTATAATTTATTTTAACATGTATAAATAAGTTATTGGTAAGCTCTTCGTGCCTAATTAAACCTTGAAAATCGAAATCCCATTTTTGGTACAAAACTGTTTGTATTGAATGGAACGTCTTCCCGATTGATTGATTGATTCATGAGAATGGTGTTTAAAATGATAATTAGAACAAAATGAAGATTTCCATACATTTAGACCGAAGAACGAAATCCCCTAGCAACATCATCAAACCTGCAGTTTGATGTTCTTGACATCTGACCGAGGTTTTTTGGCTTGGCCTAGTTTTCGACCGAGAAAATTAGTCAATGTCTGTCGTTCGACCGAAAAATCTTGGCATCCGACCGAGAATTTCAGTCTTGTCTAGTTTTTGACCGAGAAATCCTAGCATCCGGTTGATGATTTCATCGTAGTCTGGTTTTCGACTAAGAAATCCTTTCATCCAACCGAGTATCTACGCATCTGACCGAGATTTTCAGCCTCGCCTAGTTTTCGACCAAGAAAACCAACCATACATGGTTTTCGAACAAGAATCGAAAACATGCGACCGATGCACAGCCTCTACGTTGACCGAGTGCCCAAACCCATTTACTTTGGATTAAAACTAGCCTAGACCCGGGTATTTGACCCGATTTGCGACCCGAACACCTGCCTAAGGCCCTGTTTATTTTGGGTTTTGATTTTTAATTAGTTTTTTAATAATTAAAAGCCCTAAATTATTCTTTTTAAATCCAAAAAAAATAGAGAATGTTTTCACAATAGTTTTAGAATATTTTCACAAAAGAATATTTCGATAAAGGCCTCTTTGAAGTTATTTTTAAATTCTAATGCCCTAAACTGATATTTTCAGGTATTTTCCTCAACAATTCTCAACATCAATCGCATCTACCAGCATTTAAATATTATTTTATAACATTAAATGTAATAAAAAAAATCTATACATGTCTAGAACTTGAAAAATAATTGGTTAAATAAAATATAATAAAACCAAATATTCAAATATAAGGCCAAGATTTTATGAAGTTGTAATCACTAAAATCTACATACCCAATTTATAAATGTATGGTACTAAATTATGATGTAAGGTCTCTTGAGACCCGATTATCACTAAAATGAAATATAAACTGTTTAGGTAGAAAAGTAAAATAATCTCGAAAGGGATTGACTAATTCTCATTAAGAATGTGATGTCATATATGCCCACATGTATATATGATTTCTTTATTCATTCTTCCTAAGAGTGTGACGGTAAAAATGGAAAGAATAATATGTAAATTTCTATGGGGATATTCTAACTTATCGTTTTGTCATTTAGTTAATTGGGATAAGATTAAATGTTTTAAAGATCAATGAGGTCTGAATATTCGAGATCTTATGTGAGTAGTTTTCATGTGAGGGATTGTTACAAGTTTTTCTCTAAAATGATTCCATAAAATTTTATAAGGAGAAAGTTTGGAGTCAAAATTTCATCCAAAATCTCGTTCTTTAGATAGCGTTATTCACGGTAGAATTCTTACGGATAATATGTGTCTGAATAAATATCGTTGTCATATGTGTCACGACTCACGAGGAGGTTGAATCGTCAACTCGCTTACTTTTGCATTGTTGATGCGTGGCTAGTATCTAGAGTTTTTTGTAAAGTATTATTGAGATTCATTGGATGATGTCCGAGTCTTTGGGTAATTGCTGAGAAATTTATATTGATGCGACTAATATGATAGGGCTACATATTTTGGTTATCATCCCAATTATTTTTTGGTGAACTATCTGGTTTGAGATAAATCGTCGAACATTCAATAATCGTAGTAGTCCGATGTCTATCATTCAAAATGTTACTATTATGACGTATTCTGATATTCATTCTGGAAAACCAATAGAGTCTATCGAGAAGTTAATCGTTTTTCACGAGAACTTACGAACTCAATAACTTATTTAGTAACGGATCTTTTTTTAATATCATGTTTTGTCGTTATATTTATACAATTTTTTTTTATCATTTTTAATATATATAGACTTTTTTTTTCAAATGCCTAAGGTATGAAAAAATAAAATTCTTATTTTGTTTTACAAATTTGATAAATATATTAGAAAAATGAAAATAATATAATTTAAGTGACGTGTTAGGATGACGTCAGTACTTTTGCATAATGAGATATCAAATTGTGATGTTAATTGGATGAAGTCAATGACAATGACCACCGATAATGAAGACATTCTTATGATTGTGCCATAATGTAAAAATATATTTAAAAAATGAATTGTTTTTAATTGATTAACAAATAAGTAATATCATATTTTTCTTGGGGTAGTTAATTCATATTAATTTAAATAAAGTTAAATATAGAATATTAATTTATGAATAATATTAAATATATCTAAAAATATAAAAACAACTAAATGAAAATTTTAAATATCCATATTCATACATTAAAAACAATTTCTAAACTTATCTAAGCTATACCTATATTGGTTCATACCAATAACTAAAAATATATTCATAAACTATTTTTCAATTTTTGAGGCATATTCATATTGACATCCAAAGTTTTTTCTAAGATATGATTTAATTTTAAAATAATAAATAATTAAATGTTTTAAAATTATTATATTATTTTAATTGTTTTAAATAAAATTAATCATTCTAATATATATATTAATTATAAATGTACATTTTTAGTTCTTAAGATCAATATGATAAATTTATAAAATATTTTTAAACAGTGATTTTATTTTTAAAAAAGATTATACATTTTCATTTATAGATATTTTTATTTATAATATGTTTAATTCAAAATAATTACTCAAATATTTATATATATAACAACACATAATAGTAAACCAATATGTTATTAATTTGTTGTTTTAATTATTCACATTTTGTTAAATATTTTAATTAGTTATTAAATTTTTTAAAAAAAAGACTCATTTTTTCATAAATTAATTCTGTTGAAATTTTAAAATTTAATAATTATAATATTGTTTTTTTAACAAAGATATGTAACATAAAACGAAATAATGTATACATTGATGTTTAAACTTGAATCGTTTTCACAAAATAAAGTTCAAATTTTAAATTGTGGGGAAAAAAATCTATTGATATCCGGTAGTTATTTCAAATATTACCTGAAATTCAAATTCAAGAATTAGTTTTAAAATTGAGAGGCATTCTAAAAATCTTTAAATATACGTTTTAACTATTTTTTTCATTTTTAATGTGAATTATATATGAATTTGTATATATTTATACAGCCCTTACCGTTTCTTCACCTCCTCAATGACACCCCCAGATTTACTATTGTCCTAACTAAATGTATGAACATATAAAGAAATATTATAGTGAATGTAGTTGAGATAAAGGAATCATAAATATGACAAGCCAAACTCTTTAGTTCTTTGATTATTTCTTACTTTTATTTGTTCATGATATTTTTGTAAGGTAACTAAGATAAATTAGATTTTATTTGAGTTGTGCCAAAATTAATCAAGACTTAACTTCAAAGTTGGCATTTTTCTTCATAGTTAATTAATTGGATAGTTGATTCTTAAAAAAAATTACTATTCATTTATTACCAAAAATTTGAGAGTATACATGGTTTATATTGTAAATACATGGTTTATATTATAAATGATATGATAAAAACTTATTAAATGTATATATTTGTATATTAACTCATTTAGGACTATTAAATTATTAAACATTTTTTTAAATGAATATATTATTAAAATTTGATTCACTTAATTTCTTAAGATAATAAATAAATATATATTTATTAAGAATTAAAACTTATATTTTCATACATCTCCCTCATCTCAAGTGAGTTGTGAAATAGAAACTGTTTGGAAAATATCGGATGACAATGGGTATCGCGGTACTTGTATATTTCATATTTGTGGATATTCATGGTTAGATTCGAGTATTTTAAATTAGGTTTGGGGTTGAGATCGGGGATATAAAGAGGACAAAACTCAAACCCAATACTCAAAATATTGATATTAATATTAATATATATATATATATATATATATTAAATTTTAAAAAAACTTTTAAATTTTCACATCATTACAAATTCACATTAAATATATTATCCACAGTTCACCCTAACATCATTTTTTAATTTATCTTTTACATAACTCTTAATCTTTACATTTTTTATATAATAAAATGTGTTCTCACTCTTTATTTACTCTTCATTTTTTATTTTCAACTTCAACAATCTTTTAACTTTCTCTGCATTCTCTTAACTTTCTCTCTAGTTTTAGTTAAATTTTTCTCTAATTTTTATTAACTTTCTCTAATTTATCTCTTATTTTTTTATTTGAACTACAATATATAATAACAATAAAATTATTATATTTTCAACTTTATTTACAAATAAATAATATTTCATTTTTGTTTTTTTAATATTTAGTATATTTATAAAATAGTATATATAAATTTATATTTTAATCGGATAATGGAGTACACGTCGGAGATTGGAGTACCCGTTGGGGATTGGGGTACCCGACGAATCAGGGATGAAATGCAAATAGAGATATCCGTCGAGTTCGAGGTCGAGCTCAGATAGTAATATAAAATTCGGGTTTGATGATGATATTTTACTACCGAAAGGTATAGTACCAATTGTCATCCCTAGAAGCATGTCTCTTATCTCTTATTGTGATAAATTAGAGCCGCAATTTTGGAGTCCAATAAAAAAAAAATATATATTAACTATAAATTTTATAAAACAACAAATTACCTACCTAAATTAAATATATAACTAATAATAATAATATAGTTTTAGATTGATAATATATTATATAATTAATTTTTTTATATATTAGAATTTTGGGTCCATAAAAAGTGGGTATACAGTTGAAAACTATTAGATTGCATTTATAAGCCGGGGAGCATACAGGCGTTTGCTTAAAGTTTGTGAAATAAACTTATAGGAACTTTGCCTAATAAGTTTATTTAAAAAATTATAATTCAAATAACGTTTAAATTCAAATTTCTCTGCCTCTCTGTTTGAAATTATAATTTCTCTTTAATCATTTTTAAATATTTTTTATTTATTCTCTATCATTTATTTCATTCATTTTTAATCTATTTAATATCTTTATAATTATTTTATTTATTCTCTCATCTATTATATATATTTATAATATTTTTATATATTTATATAAAATTATTATAATAAAAAAAATATAAATTTAAATATATTTTTATTTATTATTTATAATAGGTGATTAGGAGAGGGAATTTGGTGAGGGAATAAAAAAGAAAATGATGTGGCGGCAATATGATTGGCTAAAAAAATCAAATAATTTCTCTCTTTTCTCTTTTTCCTCATACTTTACCTTTTTTTCAACCAATGAGGTGATGTCAAGTCATTCTATCTCTCATTCTCTCACTCAAATTCCCTTCCCCTATCACTCCTCAACTTAATATATAAAATAATTAAGTAAAATATGAAATATAAATATAAATATATTTTGATTTTTTTATTTATAATTATAGTTTCAGAAATTAAACTAGCCTTAATTAATTATTTAAAATTACCAATTACAATTGAGATAAATGAAACGTGATAATAAGAAGGGTGAGAGAGTTGAAAAATGAATTGACAATTGAAAATTAGATAAAAGAGGGAGTACTGAATAGTGAAATATATATATATAATAATAATAATAAATTGATTTCTTTATTCATATCATTTATTTTCAAATATATTATATTTTAATTTAAGTCATTTATTAATATTTAAAATTATATATTAATAAAAAAAATAATATATTAATATAATTTATTTTTAAATATATAATATTTTTTTAATTTTAATCATTTATTAATATTTAAAATTAAATTAATATATATATATATAACATTATATATATATAATATTAATTAATAAATAATATTATAAATATAAAAAATAAATTAGTTGAACATATAAGTTGAATTAAACAAACATAAATTCAATGATTAAATAAGTATGAGAATAAGCTGAAAATAAACTCAATCAAACTAATCCTAAATATATTTAATTGTGAGCATGAAGTGGGTCCATGTAGTTCCATAGATTTCCTCAATATGGATCTTCATGATCCTAACTTATAAATAAATTAAATTATTTCAACTTGTACATGAATTGAATAAATTGTACTTTTGAAAATGTTAATAAAAAAACAATGATAGGAGATAATTTTGAAAAACTATAAGAGATATCAACGATAAAGAACTATAAAAAAAAAAAAAAAGTATAATTTATATATTATATTATTGTTTACTTAGAAAGTATATGACATTATATAGGTTTATAATTTTTTTTTTTTTTTTTTTTAGTTTAAGTATATGAATAAAATAATAATTTTATTTTTTAAATTTATTTTTATTTTTGTTAATTATTTTTTTAATATTATTTTAATGTATTTTATTGATATTTTAATGTTATTTAAAATTTATTTTAATTACTTTAAATATTATATCAAATAAATAAATAATAATATAATTACGGTTATTATTTTAAATTAATAATATTATATAAAAAATAAATAATTAGTATTATTTCATAATTTTGTTTAAAATATAAAAGATAATATATATTTTTTAAAATTAGTGAACTAACTAGAGATAATAATTATTTTTATATTACTCATTATAAAATAAAGATTAACTTTCTTTGTAAAAATAAATAAAATTTAAAATTATTTAAAATTTTAAGGAATAAAGTTTTAAAAATTAGTTTATTTAAAAAAAAAAGTAATATATACTAAAATTAAAAATAATAAAATCTTAATAATCAAACTTTAATGAGAAAATAAATAAACAAATAAATATTAATATTAAAAAAGTGAGATAAAAAATTAGTAAAAATAAATTAAAATTTTAATTACCATGATTTTACTATAATTTTACTATAGGTATAAAATTCAACCAAACTCTCTTACAATTTTAAGATTAGAAAATTATATCCAAAACAGTGTAGTACATTTTACCCAACACAGCCATATATATATATATATATAATAATTTAAAATAAAATAATATTTTAATTAATAAATTAAGTAATATATTGAATAAAATAAAAATAAAATTATGTTTGATGAATTATTTAAATAACTAATATCTTAATTAGACTAATCTTAGAAATTTTATTATTATTATTATTATTATTATTGTAGAGTATGTTTGATTATAACTATTTAGATAATAGTTATTTTTTATGATTTATTTATATAATTATCAAAATGTTTTTATTTTTCCTATTGTATTTATTTAGTTTATGTCTAAATAGTTTATGAATTTTTCTTGCATTTTGAAGATAGATAGTGAGAGAGAAAAATAGGGTAAGGTAAATTTTTCTTGCATTTTGAAGATAGATAGTGAGAGAGAAAAATAGGGTAAGGAAAAGAAAATTAAGGATGGACTTGGTAGTAAAAATAGTGAAGGATGAAGAATTTTAATTACTCAATATTAATAATTTTTTGAACAATTTTTTGACTCATTTTTATATAAATTGATTCTATTAAAATTAAATAGTTCTAATATTATTTTATTTATTTCTTTCCAACAAAAATAATAATACATATTAATTCGAAATAAACTTTTTCTTAAAGATGATAATTTTACATAAATTTTATGGATGTAAGAATATATGTATATATATTTTTAATTTTATTATAATAAAAAGATTTAAAAGTTATTAATATATAATAATAAAAAATATTTTATTATTAAGAGAGTAAAATAATATTTGATTTAAGGTTACAAAAGCTAAGCTGAACAAAGCTTAAAGTTAAAATAAACTACTCAAATCCAACCAAAAAAAATATAAATTTATTATTTAAGGAAGAAATAAAATTTTCCAGTACCACCTTATAGAAAAGTAGTAGTACTATTAATAATATACCTATAAATCATTACCAAATATATATATATATATATATATATATATATATATATATATATATATATATATATATATATATATATATATATATATATATATATATATATATATAATGATCTTTTAATCCTCCTTACACAAACACGTCTTCAAATATCCTAGTACTACTAACTAACATATAATCAATTACATCACATTTAACCAATATAATCAATGTGTGTGCCTAGTACCAATATGTATTATTACTGTTATTCAGATGTGCCACTCTTTTCCCACAAAACCGTGCCACGTAAGCACCACCCTCCCGATTCGTTTCAAAATACTCTTTTTTCAATAATAAAAGTAATACCAGATCCTGCCCTTGTCTGCTCCAATGTCAAATAGTTGTTTCCACCTTTCACAACCACCAAAGATCTCTCGCCTCCAGTTTGTCGTGCAAACAGAGGCTGGCTATGCATCAAATGTAACATTCATCCACCCTGAACCGTAACAATAACAACTTCATCCTCCATTCATTGAAATGATGCTGCTTCTGATTCTAGTGACCATATTGCTGGTGGTGGGAGAAAAGGGGATTCATCAAACCCTATCAATTCCAATTTACAATTTTTTGTAAAACATGGGAAGCAATATCAAGACAAGACATGAAATTTTAACTGAGAAAAGCAATTAGAATTAAACCTGGGATTGAAGCTGGTTTGCATTAGTCACACCACCAAAGTGGTTTTGTGAAGAAGTGTCATCCTGGCCGGAAGGATCATTATTATTGTATCCAACCTGCGTCAATAGACCACCTTGGGATCCATGGCTCATGTAATCCTGTTGTAACAACAATCAATCAATACATGTCTGTTGAGAATCTTAATAGTTGAATACATCAATGATGTATATATTTTTTTGTTATAACTTCCAAGATTATTTGAAATTAATAATTTTTTTAGAATGAATCCTCAAACAGGTACATGGACAAACCTGAGTCATGAAGTCATGCCCTGCACTAAAACGAGAATATCCTCCTTGAGAATTTTGGTTAAGAAAGCTTCCAGGGAATCCACCTTGGCCTCCTTGGTTCACATAATCAGTAGCATATCCACCTTGTGAAGCCTATCCAAAAAAAATCAATGTCCAAAACATTAAATTCGTGATGCTGCTTCCACATAACAAACATAAATAACCCCATTTGGAAACACTTAATGTTTTTGTTTATGTATCTGGATCCATTACCAAATACAGAATCAAAATAAAATTTTGAATCTCTCCAACCAAATTAAGTTTCCAAACATTTATGTCAAGATGGATGCATGCAGATACACATAAAAAAAATAAGAAATTCCAAATGGACTGTGTTCTAAAAATGTGAGGTATGACAATCATAGCATATAGGATTTTCTAATAAAAACTAAATATTAAAAGGATTTTCTACCTGTGTGGAGAAGTCAGTTACACTGTATGGAACATGTGATCCCTGGCTCTTGAAATCATCACCAAGAAAATCCTGAAATTGGTATGAAACATAAGTTTATCTATCAATAAGCATTAGGCCCTGTTTGACATGGGTTATTTGAGATTAATTCCATATGAACCACTATCCAATCAACGATTAATCATCAATCACATCATTCAAATTATCAACAAAAACACTCTATTTCAAAAAAAGAAAGATATCATATTTACACAAATAATCTACATCAAAAAATATTATTTGAAAATCACCACTTGGTTATTCAAATCATCCTAGATTCAAACAAGGCCCTGGTAATGCTGGAATAAATTAACCAATCTATACAATCAATACCTGAGACATGCCTCCCATAGAAAATCCATCTCTGAAATTTTGGCTTGGACCTTGAACTGGAATCTATTTGCATAAAATGTACAACCAAAACACTTTAGACAAGCTTCAAATGAATTAATACTTTCTTCTGTTTCGGGAGGGGAAAGAGAAAACAACTGCAACTACTAACATTTGAAATAAATCCAGGCTGAGACAATGGTCCACCAACAGATGGCTGGCTATTATGATTTTCCAGAGGAAAATTGAAATTGGATCCAAGACCTCCCATGGGTTGATGCGGTCCAACGGGAGCACTTGTATTGCCACGGCCAGCTCCAACAAAACCACGGTTTCCAGACTGAGGAACAATGGGAACTGCCCCAACAGGTCCATGAACAGCTCCACGAGTAGGAATAGCGTATGGCTGTGGAAGAGGAACTCTGGGCATCGGATAACCTGTAGGATTGACCCCAGCTTTTTGGGTGCCATTAGGCGGGACTGGAGACATATTTCCTGTTAATTAACAGAAATTCTCATTAGCTTCTGTGGGGAAATCATATGTATCAACAACACTAATAGCTGGAAAAAAATAATCTAGACTCTTTTTGTCAACAATTTGAAAATAATCTGGGTTATTTGAAAAAAAAAACACGTGTTCGATGAAAAAATGGATTTTAGGATTATTCGGGTTAAATGACTAATATATCCCTTGTATTTAATATTTTTAAATGTTATAAAAAAGGAAGGGTGTTTTAGTTTTTTAATTGAAGATTTGAATGATTTGGGTGATGAGGTGATAAGGGTTATCAAAATAACATCAAACAAGGCCTAACTGAGTGCAATGTATGGCATACCCCTGGGGCGGCCATTTCTCCTGTCAGAGTTTTGACTAGATGAGACACCAGTTGCAAAGGTATCTGGCACAATCCCTGGTCCACCACCACCATATAAAAATCTCCGATCACTGTATATCTGCATCAAAAATGTATTAGATGGTGCAGGGTCAAGCATTATCTCATGACTCACATTACATGACATAAACGTAGGCATGCAACTGCAATATGAAACAAATGCAAATTAATCCGACATTACCTTTTTGGGCTTCTGGAATTGAACCATGCTCTGCTTCAAATTATTGAGAGGTCCTTCAACCAAACATTCATGCTCCTGATGGAAAAGGAACATATTATTCAGAAACAAGTAGACAAGAATATCATCAAATAAATTCAACTTGAATAAGCACTGAATCAATCACATCGTAAGACTATTTATTTCATGCATGCACACAATAGGAAAGATCAAATAAGTATAAATACCTTGAAGTGTGTCAGCAAACTATTCCATAGTGGCTGCTTGCTTAGGACTTTAGGATTTCCTAGTAACACAATACCATAGCGTGCTCGTGTCAACGCAACATTGAGCCTACGAGGGTCATTAAGAAAACCAATCCCCTGCACACAAAAATAAAACAGCGATCAGGCATCCAGTTGTTTTTCATGTATGTAACATTTTAGAAAATAAACTTCCAGCCGACTTTCTGAAATGAGGATAATCTAGCAGGTTTTAGTCAGAACACTAAGGGTGTCTAAAGAAGATGGTATGTTATTTCATTAAATCAACAAACAAGCAGATGGTGTGCTATTTCATTAACCATCAAACAAACAGATGGTATTTCATTAAAATTCAGTATTCAACACTTAATTTTCAGTTTTACCATTTTCTCAAAAAAAATAAGCAGCAACACCAGAACACATACAAAATTTGCATAGCCTGAGATAGGGTAAGCATCACTAACAAGCAGGCACTAAAACAGGAGATAAATTGCAATGACATATTATCTAACCTGATGTTCATTACTCCTCACACAGGACAAAATAATAAAATCTTTTTCCCTTCCTTGGAAAGAATCTACACTTGCAACCTGTAAAGAGGATATCCATAATTTAAAGTATTGTCGAATAATATAAGACTCCACCTAGCAAATGATCTTCGGTAGACAAAATTACCTCTATTTCCTTATAAAGTTGTTGTCTAAGAGCACCATTTCTGGACATATAGTTTACAATATAAGCTCGCTGTCCCTCGTACGGTGTTATAACTCCGATCTGAAGAAAACTAGAGACAATTAGACTCCAATAAAAGATGATGTAACAAGAAAACCAGGAGGCTTAAATGCAACATACAACAAACCTGATTTGGCATTACACCACACCTTAGGAAGGTGGTCACAATTTTTTCAACATTTGCAGCTTCAGTCCTATTGAGATAGGATGTACCACTAGAACTAATTTCCTCCTGTCCCATCTATTCAAGGAAAAAAGGAAAACTCAGCATTTGTAAAAAAAAACCATAGCCTTTCTCCAACGAGAGGACTGCCAATACAAAGTTTTGATAAAATTTATTTAACAACAAAATGAATCCTCGCTGTAGTTCCTTAAGAACCTAATTCCAGAAAAAACATTGTGGCTGTTTGTTTATCTAATATTGGAGTTTTGAATTATAATTCCAAATCCAATTACAATGTTTTGAAGAACCAATAAGCTTGTAATACTTAAAATATAATTTTATTTTATTTTTATTTATTTTGCCCACTATTCTTCAGGGGAATAAAGTATCTATTTTTATTTAATTTTCAGAAGAAAAAAAAGGAAAAGAAAAGGTATTCATTGCCCACTAGGCACAAAACTCTGTTAACTGTTAATGGGGCATTAGTTGGTTCAACATTACACAATAACTCGATGACCATGTCATTCACATGCCACGAATTGTTGACAAAATATGTGTGTTGCCAATTGAGAGAGCTGAAGTATTTTAAAAAGATGAAACAAAATGGAACTGTAATTTCATTGAGTGAAAATGGCATTAGAAGAAAATATATAGATGTGAATTCCTTACAATTTCAACACTCCCTCAAAAAAATAAACATACAAATTAGAATTATACCAATATTTTAATTTTATTCCAATTCTCTTTGAAAAAATATTGCATAAGGTCATTGACTGTCGAGATTTAATAAAAAGAAATCTTGCATATGCAACAAGGTAACATATGTTGCCAAAAAAACATTGGCCTATGTTTGGTTATGGTGTTCCAATTTCAAATCTATTGTTTGTTTCATAACTTAAATATGGATTTAGAATTGGTATATATAATTCCAATGGAATTGAGATGTGATGTTGTAATTTCCAATTCCACCTTTTCTACTTCGGAATTACGTGCAATTCTATGATTTCACCACATAATAAAGGAATTATAATAAAATTCCCATTCTAATTCCAAATCGGTTTTAAATTATGCTCATTCAAACATAGCCCAAGGGAACTTGCTAATGTCAGCATGCTATTGTTGAATTAACTATTTAGTGCTCAGTGATTTGACACATTACATAACAATCAAAAGATTATTCAACCAAAATTTGTACTTGCTGATGGAGGCGAGTTTTAATAGAGTTAAGGAACTATCTCCCCACAATTTAAGTGTTTGGTCAATCAGAAACAAAAAATTAGTTTTGTCCAGATTATCCTGAGTTATTATGAGAAACTATAGTATACCTGAACATAGAAGAACATTGGACGATTTGGCACCGGCCATGGAAAGTCAATGCCTGGTGATTGTCTTTCATTGATGGTTACTCCATTTTGAAGTGTACCTTCATAAAAGCTATTAGAAGGGAACTCGGAAAGGGCTGGATGCATTCGATATTGAACCTGAAGTTAGTGAATGATGCCAAACACCAGTTGTCATGTTATTTTCCAGTAGCACAAGATAAAAACAACGCGCACAAGGGAAAAGGAAAAGTGAAGATCATCACTTGCAATCTAATAGGTTTAACACCAAGTATCACAAGACGTTCAAAAAGAGACTGTGCCAGTCCTGCGCGAGCTGCTTTCTTGCACATTATGACAGGACCAAGCTGGCAATGATCACCAACAAGAACAACCTAACAAAGAATACTTGTAAGGAAGGACCATAGTTTTTAGACATGAAAATGCAAGCAGAAATGAGTATTATAGAGCCAACCTGCTTTACACCAAGAACCATCGGAATAAGACACTCAGGTTCAGTTGCTTGAGTGGACTCGTCAATAAGTACCTGAAAGCAAATAAGGGGGAGAAAATAAGAGAAAAGTAAAGCACACTATAAGAGAATGGAAATCACAAATGACCAAAGCTGCTTATAATCAACCTGGCGAAATCTAAAATTACACAATCGAGGATCTCCTGCACCAACACAGGTACAGCAAATAACATCGGCACTTTGAGCTATTTCTCTCTCTGTGGCCCGTTTAAGAGCTTTATATTTCTTCTCATCGCTGCTGGATAGTTCTCCTGAATCAAGGTAAATCAAAATTAAACATAATGCAATATCAAATACCAAAGGTCCCACCATTAGAACACACAAATCATAAAGCAAGGTCAATGATACATTCTGGTTACATGCTATCCTATCTTGCTTGCCCAAAAAAATTGAAGCAAACTAACAATAGATTATGAACATCTCAGCAACAAATAAGAAAAGATGCTTCAGAGATATCTTACAAGCCAATACGAATACTCAAGTCGACAACCAGAGAGCTTCTCAATCAATGTTTGAAAACAAAATACAAAAAATCTAACCTTGCTCATCCTTCAGCTGTTGTAGCTTGTGAAGTTCACTCTTTTCAGAAGTATCAAGATGCCGAACCTGCAGAATTAAATGCAATAAGTGTAATTTGAGGAAACTGAATCAAGAGGCTCTAAACAATCTTCTCAATCTAATAGAGTAAACAAACCTGATAATGAAGGGTTAAGTGCTCAACAGGAGAACTGACAGCTTCCCTTGATTTTGCACAAAGTCTAACAACCTGAAAAATACAGACTATTAGAAAGTAGGCAAATGGCAAAAGAAATTCAAGCAGCAAGACCTGCTATACTCCTTGCATAAAATTGTATCAATATGAAGCAGAAAAAGTACTGTGAAAGCCATAGGAATTTATAAAAGAGAGTGAAAATAACCCAATATCCCATTCCTCCCCCGGTCAGAAATGCACCAAAAGATATTATCAATTTAAATTCTCATAATTTAAGAATTTGAGCAAATAGACCACACAAATATTGCCTTGAAAATAAGGTACCTTCAATCCAGTGGCACTTATCTTTTCAGCAAGTTGGTCAACAGCAACATTACTTGGAGCACAAACCAAAACCTGAAAAAAAATTACACATGGAAGATGAGAGGACTGACCACACTGAAAACAAAAGAAAATACCGTAAACATGCCTCCAGTTTACCTGGCCCTGGCCTTGTTTGGCCATGTGATACACAATAGCTGCAGAGGTTACAGTTTTTCCAGTACCAGGAGGGCCTTGGATTAAACTTATTGGCTTTTGAAGTACACTTTTTACAGCAAAAACCTGATACAAAATTGTATTTCAAGATGCCTGACAGTGAGATCTTAAGTATTATATTAAGCGGAACTCAAGCCCAAAAATAGTCAACGACTCTGAGATATTAGTAACACGATAATCTGAATGCACGCCAATTCCCAAGCCAAATTCAGTATCATACAACTAGAACCAAAACATTAGTCCTGATAGAATTCCCAAACATCTAATCTATCAATACTCATAAGCAAAACCTAATTGGAACAAGATAAAGTCTAAAGTCCCCACATCAAAAACATCTAATAATTAATGCTGTCCAACATATAAGAAAACTAAATGTAAGCATTGGTTGATGCTTCTTGAAAGTAGCTTAACTAATGGAAATAAAAGTTCATGGAAACTAGAAATCCCATGCCATCCAGAGGAACCAAGACTCTCATTCACATTCTGCAATTTTACATTTTTTGGAATAAAACCCATTCCTAATTCATTCATCTTAGAAAAGCTTACTTGAGATGCATTCAGTTCTGGGAGGCCAGGTGCTCCAAAACGACGGGGCAAAGTATTACGGATCATCTGAACCTCAACTTCATGGCCCAACAGGTGATGATAGATATAGCTGCATAAAGCATAAACAATGTGTCAACGGAAAAGAAACACTGATAGATGTATAACCAAAGCATGGAAGATACATATAGATGCAAAACATTGTAGTCATGTACAACAAGTACTTTCAGTATTACTTATCCATATAGTTATTAATCATTGACCTATACTCATACTGAACAATAGAATAAATAATAAATAAGTAGAGAAGCAAAAGGGAGTCTTTTTACTGGAGCCATAAAAATCAAAGCAAAAAGAATCTAGAAATGGGAGAACACGAGCCATAAACTTCACTTAATATGATTTCCCAATCGAACATACCCACTAACACTTGTTTCATCCACCGCAAATGTTTTCATTGCTCCCTGCATCCTATCAAAGCTTGTGCTCTTCCATACAAAGTCAACACTAAATCCATGGTTTATATCAATGGGAACTCCCTACAAATACAAAAAAAAGGTTGACAATTAAATATCAAGGACAATAAAAAAGATGAACCCAAATTTGTAATACCTGACATGCACGAAGCTCTAGAGCAACTTCCTCTTGTGTGGTTAGTTTTATCTGCAAAGAGACAGGAAGAATAAAAGTAGTGAATATATGTGATAATGGTATCCAGTTACTTATGGGTTTGTCAAATATATAATAAGTAGGTTGACCAATACTCACAATCAACAACCAACAGCAGATGAAGAAAATAAACATAGAAAGCATACCACATGGCCCACTGACTGCCAAGCAGAGTGAGCTGCATCTCCAGAGTATCGCAAACGCAGCTCATCGCCAGGAACAAGTCGCAATTCATTGTCCTCCTAAAATAAAATACAGCCAGTTAAGCTTCAAAACTACAGAAAAATACTGTCTACTGAAGATGTCAGGTGCTGTATATACCCAAGTACAAAACCCTGAGAGAGAGAAATCTCAGTAATAATCAAAACCAAGGGAAGAATAACCTTTGGGAACATAAAATATGCAATCCGCTTCTTGTTGAGACCAATATCCCAACGCACAGTCAAATTGTCTTTGCTTTGAGACTCTTTCATCACCTACAAGAAAAGACACAAAAGTATCATGATCTTTGCCTCTAATTTCAAAGATGGATCAAACTAACAATATATGAAAGAATGAAATCTACTTCATCTGTTATCAACAAACAGAAACAACTAATTTAAGGTTAGGAGCTAGCAGGACAAAGAGGAAACAACAATGGACAGTGGAGACATACCTTGTCATAGTCAGCTTCAAGTTTGATAAGTGGCGCAAAAACATTTTGATACTGCAAAAGGAGAAAAATAATGAGTCAGAAATATTAACAAGCATTACATGATCAATTCAAGATTATCACACAGACACAATAACTCATGTGAACCTGGTATGCATCTTCATACTTCAATACAACTGGATGAGGTTCGTCATCAATCCCAGGCTTCTCAAGGTCTTCTAAGGTTGCATCAGGATTTGTCTTCCACAGTTCTTCAATTTTATTTATTTGTTGTGCGCTGATTTGACGAGCTCTCAACTGTTCCTGTTCGGATGGCACCTACAAAATTGTTACATGTTAATTAGCAGGTATAACTGATTGTATATCTTTGTTTCATAACCGAAAGATATTATTTACCTTAACAAGCCACTGTAGGAAACACCTATCATCAATAAGGGGACACCACTGACTCAGGTCCCAGTTCATGTCCTTCAAGGCATTAACATTAAGACAAGGTTCCCTGCATAGAAGAACCACAACACTATCCGTCTTTGCAGAGATAAATCCCAAAAGGAAAACATTTCTGCATCCACAATTGTAACACTCAAGGATTGTTTCTCCCAAAGGACTGTCTTTGTGGAGGCAAACTTCTTTATGTTTAGCTCTAACCTGTATAAGAAATAGAACAGCACTCACTCAAAAAAGTAAAAAGTGAAAAATTCTACCCTTTTAATTATTTATTCTTTCTAGTGAGATTTAATACGACATGCTTTTTCCCATAGAAGTAAAACCCACCAGGTGATTAACAATATGTGAACCAGAAGTATTCCCACGTGAATTACAGAACCACTTTCGACAAGATGGAACATTGCACCTCACAACGCAAGCCGGGTTAGTTACACCGCAATATTTACAAGCATGCTCAGCAAAATCCCCTTTTCCGTACTCAAAATTATCATCATCTCCCGTCTCTTCAAAGTTCAACCCACTCATTCCAGCAGCTAACCCATCAACAGCTGCCTGATTACTACTAATGTTACCACCACCCCTCCCCTTAACGCCACCCCCGGACGCAGTAGAAACAGGAGAAGCATCAGAATGGTGATCCAATGAAGCTCTTTCCGCTCGATCAGCTGAATCAGAAGGCGTTGGCCACGCTAACGAATGAATTGGTTGAGAAAGTTGTTGAAATTCGGGATAATCAAAATCCTCCCCTTGCGTATTGAATTCGAGGAAATTGTACGCATCGCTGGTGGTGTCCGGCTGCGAAACCGTTTCGAATAGATTGTTTATCTGAGAATCCATTTGAAGTAAAGTGATAATGGATAATGTATCTTCAGGGAGTGTATTGGGTAGTCATATATGGGTATAATTTCAAGTTTTGTGACAATTATATCAATTAGGGTTTACGGATCGAAGAGGATGATAAGTCAATGTAACGGAAATGGTGAAATTAGGGTTACAGTTTGCATTTGAGAAACTTACGCTAGAAGATTTAGAGAGAGAATAAGTTACGATAGTTTGGTATGAGTGCGTGAAAGTCACGTGACTTGGGCATGATCTTCTTCCCGTTGAATTTCTATCAAAATATTTGAAGAATAATCTGTTATGGTCAAGTCAAGTCAAGTCTAGTCAAACTAATATTTTTATTATTATATACATTTTAAATAATAATAATAGTATAATAATTTTAAATTTTAAAATTTTAAATAACATATTTTTGTTAACTTAATGAAAGTATGAAATAATTTTTTTTATGTTAGATTTTTACTAAAAATAAAATCTCATTTATTCTAAAATATTTAATCACAAAATTAATCAACTGAAATATTAAAATATTTTTATAAATTTTAATTAAAAATAATACAATAATTTAACTAACTAAAATTTCAAATAATTCTTTTTTATTGTATAAACATTTTAAGAAAATAATAATAAACATCATTAACACATGAAAATTTTCTAAAATAGATAAATATATATATAAAAAAAAATAAGTGATGATAAAAAAGCAAAAAAAAATAACCTTTTCAATATCAAACTTATAAATTGTACATTTATGAAAATTCTTTAATAAAAAATATGACAAGTAAATAAAAACAAATAAAAATAAAAAATGTTACTCATTAAGTTATCGAGCTTGCAAATTCTCGAAAAAAACGATTAACTCTTGACGTACTCTACCAGCTTTTCGAAACAAATCTAAAAAAATTATAAAAATAGCATTATGAATGATACATATCCGACAACTACAACTACGATCATCTAAAATTCGACAATTTTTCTCTAATTAGATAGTCTATCAAAAATAATTGGGATTGTAACTCAAATATGTAGGTATGTTACATCAGCTGCATCAATTCAAATTTCTCAAGAACTATTTAAAAACTCGTGTATCACTCAATTAATCTCAGTGATACTCCACAAAAGACTTCTGATACTAGTCATCCTTGATAATGAAAAATAAGTGAGTTGTCGATTCAACATACTCGTGACACATATGACAACGACTAACCATAATACAATTATTTCACACATATAATCGGTAAGAATTCCACTGTAAATAATATTTCATCTTTAATATAAACTAGCATGTATCCCGTGCATTTGCACGTGTAATAATATAAAAACCATGAAAAAAATATTACGGTAAAATTTTTATGGACGGATCAACCCACAATCCGACCCAAGTATCCATTACTCTCACATATATCCAAATTAACCACAGCTCTTGACCCGACAATCCGGACACTTTAAAAATTAAGCATTATTATATATATATAGATTAGTTAGTTAAAAAGTTGAACTTATATTGTTAAAATGTCACTCGTTTATCAAATTTTGGGTTGAATTTAAAATATAAAGTGTTATTAGCTTAGTTGGTTAAAAGGTTGTACTTGTTTGGTTAGGTTGTAAGTTTGAACCATACTTATAGCATTTTTAATTTTATTTTTAACCGTTTTAAGTTTATTGACGTCGACGGGTCAACCCACAATCCGACGCAAATATCCATTTACTCTCACATATATCCAAATTAACTACAGCTCTCGACCCGGCAATCCGGACACTTTAAAAATTAAGCATCATTATATATATAAATTAGGTATGTCTTTCCAAACTAATATTTATATTAAAACAATAATAATAACCATTATTATAATTATCATTTATATAAATTAATATTATACTATGTTTTGTTTTATTTAATTTTTATGAAATTTACATTTTAAATAATACAAAATATATAATAATTCTATCCATAAAAAATCTAAATAATAATTTTTTTTTAACTGTACCGGAGTTGGAGAAACGGCCTCGCCTGAATTTCGTACCTCCGTCTAAAAGTATTAGTCGGCGAACGGTTATGAAAAGTTTGAATATCACTCACTATTCATGCGAGGAAGAGAAATCTAAGGTCCTTTATGTTTCGTCCGATTTTCAATTGGACCCTTGGACTCATCTAGGGGCCCATTTCGGCCGTGTTTTTTTAATTTGAATTATTTTTAAATAATTCCAGAGAATTAGACCCTCCAACTTTCAGTCTTATTGTAAAGAGACCCAAATCTTCTTTTGGGGTCAATTTTGGCATAAAAATATTAATTTTAACAATAATAAAAAAAATCCATAATTTTTGGACCCCTTTAAGAAATTTATTATCTTGATGGTGTTATAATTTGAGTTCCATAAATGAATAGCAGAATTAATTTTCTGAGACATTTGAAAAAATATAACTCCATATAATCCGTTAGCGTCATAACCGGAATTCTATAATTCTGAAATTTCAAAATAAATTTTCGCGTGCTCATAAAAATATTCTTAACCAGCTCGAAAATTTTAAAATTTTTTAAAATATTTTCAAAAGAACACTTATTTTAGTAGTGTCATTAACGAAGTTCTACGAATCCGAAAATTCAAAAAAAAACTCAAAAGTGTTTCTAAAATCATTTCCTATCGACATGTGCAAATAGATATCTAATCAAGCAAAACGGTAAATTTCTCATTTCAAATTGTGTGCTCCCATTCTTGATTGGGAAAATTGACTCTTATATTTGAACATTGTCTACCATTAACGCACTCAAATCTAGATAATGAATAATGTCAGTCCTTTTTAGACATAGGTTGTGATACTCAGAACCTACGTATAACAATCAATCACAAAAACTACAAATTATTTCGAAGTAGAGTCTGTCCGTTTAGAACGGACGTGTGTCATATCGCCAATGTCATTTCCCATACGTAACCAAGCACCGAACCCTTAAAACAAATTCTCTGATTTTCTTTCTTTAGTTTTTTTATTTATAAAAAGTTAAAGTGGCGACTCTAAATTCAATTAAGTCGATTCGTCCGAGCACGAGATCGACCTAAAACCTGTAAGGGCCAAATAAAATATTAATGCTAGAGAACTTTATTTACGATTTCTCTTCTCACTTAAAGACGAGACATCTCTCGAGAGAGTGATATTCTCGTTAATTTTTACGAGAGTAAGGTAAGTCAAGCAGTTCTCTAACATAGCTTAAACGACACGAAAACTTTATTTTCTAAAATAGTACTCGAGGTTGAGCCTACTATTAAAATCTAATGTCATTCCCATCCGAAGCAGGATACGAGCATGATAAGTAAGACATGGGGACATGGGACTCAGACCAATTGTCGATGTACGAAACACCAAACAAAAGAAATTGCAGGATAACCATAAAAAAGTACGTATAATACCCTTATTGGTGATAGTGATTTTAAGTGAACTAGGTGGTCTCGTAGTTTTTTTTACTATTGGTTTAGAAAGGTTTTTGCAATGAATTTCATTTCTTATACTCAGTTAATTGGGAAAATAATCGATGAATATTTTTCTCAACAAAGGTACCAAGTTCAATTTACTTGACGTCAATCCTTATCTTATCACTTATATTTGCCTCAAATCATCTATCTTATGCTGATTTGGTTAATCATACTTACAAGTTGACCGATTGTTCCCATCTTTGCATCTCTACTTTAAGACCAAGCCAATATAGTGTAAAGGTTGATGTTAAAATGCAGGTTTTTCTTATATTAAAAGCATTAAGTAGTTATGCTTCTGCTATCCTGGACCAAGTTCATGTTTTTCAACTTACTCTGATAAGAAACAATTGTATGAGACATGTGTTTTAGATTACAAGTTAGCAATTGATACCATTGCTAAAACCATTGCTGCACTTGGTTCAAATTCTTATAATGATGCTAAGGATACTGCTAATGCAGTTAGTGGGGAAGCTCAAGATTGTGAATACATTCATTGGTGCATTTAGGTTATATTAGTCTAAGTATTATCAACATTATTATTTGACCTGAGCCTATCATTGTCTTGTTTTTCAAATTCTAGTGTCTTGATTGACCATAAATCACAACCTTTTAAATACTGGATAAGCTTATTTCCAAAGTGACATTAATTGTTATGTGATATTCTGAAAATAAAAGAGGTGTTGAGAGTTGATAAGGATTTTGTTTGTTTTTTTTTTGTATCTTGTTGCTTTACATGGTAACTTCAAATGTACAACTCTATTCCTATTATATATAAAACAAGTGAAGAAAATCAAATCAAATCATGTAACTTAGGTGTCTCTCTATCACATACCTAGTTTTCTTATTTACAACTATTTGTTTCCTAAAATATTCTACAGATTCAAGAACAATTTTGAATTCAAGGTGGCACTAAATGTTAATATTTCTCGAGGAAAACCCAGAATGAGAATCTAAATATGGAGAGTATCATTGCCCATCCAAATTTATATCTTAATTCATGTATGCTATTACTATATCTATACAAACATAAAGAACAATTTTCTTCAGTCTTGAACTCATAAGTGTGCTCCATTAATATATAATTGGGTCTTTTTGTATTTATGTGATTTTGTATTTATGTGATGTTGGAATTTAGACTATGTAGATTATTTCCATTATATGAATGGAAATGAGAATTCAAAAACAATTCTGAGAATGGGTGAGTCCCAAAAATAAAATCGAGTTAGTGGATTTGTCCACATTGGAAAAATAGCAAAATGTAGCATTTTTCCATTAATCCAAGTGGGGTTTAATTTATTTGCATAATGCATTTTATTGCATAAAAATAAATAATAGATTTGGATTAAATATTAATTGAATGAGTCAGTTAAATGAGTATTAATATCAATGTGCAAATGAGAAATTTTCAATCAAATGTAATGATAAATGCATACGTTTGAAACCTTTCACATGCAATTGATGAAAATGCAATTGATTGCATTAATTGATTTTATTCCTACGTTAAAAAAAATTAGTCATTATGTTGATTGGCTAATTTATCTTTATATATCTCAATTGATCACACGTTGTGAAGAAGATATATAACAATGGCAGAATTACATAGTTTATATCTTTCAATCACCCTAAATGAATTTTAATTGGTTTTATTTTCAACATCACAAGAAGCTAGCTACTTCTTAGTTTTTCAGAAAAACCTTCCATTGATCATTTTAATTGTGGCTTCACACAATTCTGCTTTGATCCCGGTGATAGTTCAGGTACGTTGGTCAAGTTCGTTGTGTAGTGATTCTGGTGCTGAATCACTACTAGATTCGTTGTACCCTGGGAGATAGCCATCTACGATAAGCTCCAGCACAAACAGGAGACGGTGGAACTGTTTTAAGGGAAATGTGCTAAGCACATGCCTCGAATCAACATCTCAATCGGTGATTTCGTTCTTTGTATATCTTATTTATTTTTATTTATATGTAACACCATTTTATATATATTTTCTGTTATTTTAAGACAAAGATACTAACAATCTTAAAACAGTTTCTTTGTGCTAAGCTATTTAAGAGCTTCCGCCATCGAATATTTTTTTTTGTCTTTGATGTTTCAGAAATACGAGTCGCGGTGTTGCGAAAGAGATGATGCTCATTTCGAAAAATGCAAAAAGATTCATATTAAGGAATCAACAAATAAAGATAAGTCTTTATTGTATATAAATATATTTGATTATTAACACATATGTTTTTATGTTGTTAAAGCTTAAATTTATAAGCTAATTTATTTTGATATAAATTTTTATGTATATTATTATACAAATGTTATATAGAAAATAAATTAGAACACAATAATTAAATTTGTTCTAGTTTAATTTGAAGATTTGTTTGGTTATTAAGTTATTAATAATAAGGAATGAAAATAAGAAAGTAACTAATATGTTAGCTTTCAATTTTTATAAAATTTATGGTGTTAAAATTAATTATAATTGAAACATATAGTTTCAGTTTCAAAATAATTAATTATAACATATACCTTCTTTTTAATTAAACAATATAATTAATAAGAATATGGTAGGATGATTTAATGAATAAAGAGAGATGATATCTTTATTTATACATTGTTTTATATATTACATTTTATTATGGTAATAAGTTATCGTTTTAAATGTGTATATATTCATTTATTGACAGAGTCTAATCAAATATGAAGTATAAGTTGTCTCTAGAAAGAAGACAAAATGTCATAAAAGCGGTATAATAACAAAATGGCGCATTGGCGCAGTGGTTCAAAGTTCATATGCAATGATGCGTGACGGAAGGGAGGTTCCGTGTTCAAATCTGGCTGATGAGATGATTCTTTTTTTTTTAGAAATCTGACGTGATAAAATGACATTAGTCATTTACGTTGATTTCTTTTGTAGAAATCGGATGTGATAAAATGATATTAGTCATTTACGTAGATTTCTTTTGTAGAAATCGGATGTGATAAAATGACATTAGTCATTTACGTAGATTTCTTTTGTAGAAATCGGATGTGATAAAATGACATTAGTCATTTACGTTGAAACCATTCCAATTTCTTCTGTAGAAATTATGAGATGAATGGAATGATCAATGATTTCTTTGTAGAAATCTGACTAGTTAAAATGATTTTAGTCATTGATGTTGAAACCATTCTAATTTCTTGTGTAGAAATTATGAAATGAATTGGGGCACTTAACCGATTTCTTGTGTAGAAATTTAATTGGCTAAAATGACTTTGTCATTTATATTTTGAAGCATTTTAATTTCTTTTATATAACTTGTGTGATTAATCATTTGATGACATAAAATGAATGTCATTTGTGTTAGAGTTTCTTTTATAGAACTTGTGTGATTAGTCATTTGATGACATAAAATGAATGTCATTTGTGTTAAAGATCATTATATTAATGCGTTCAAAGAGACGACTATGTGAGTCATAATTATCTTCGTAAAAATGACCTTGGTGAGAATAATCTAACGAGATTTGGTTTGAGTATTGTTGCTTCACATGAATTATCGATCAAAGAACGATAATATAATTACTTCGAGTAATTATATGAAGCACATTTGTTGTTATATGTTGCGTTTCTAAGTGATTGCTTATATATATAACATGCATATTAGTTGATAATATGATAATTTGTGTTAATTCATAATATATATGATTAACTTGTTATTTATATACACACGTGAATAAATATTATTTTAATAGAAAATACTAAACTTTTTCATAAAATTATTGTGTCTTTTCGTATACAATAACTCATGTGGAAAGTTAAAAGTCATTAATAATTAAGAAATTGATGAATTAATGACATGATAAATTATTTATAATAATTAGTTATTCTATAATTGATTTGAGATAAATGGTCAATTATTGATGTATTTTAGAAAGGTATTTGCTTAAAGATATATAAATTAATTATAATATATATGACATATGATTTGATTATATTATTAGATTATATATTTGATATACATGGTTCAATTTCTTCATAAAGAATTGTTTAATTTGATGTTTTTTGAAATTTAATAATTACAAGAAAAGTTGTGTTTGAATTTGAGAAATAATATGACAAACGTGCCGATATTATGGGATGCAAACGTGCAACCAATATAAACGTTTAAGCGGCTTCGGCCAAAGATGCTTGAAAAATTATGATTTCTTTTGTAGAAATAATATAACATGGTGAATATTTATTTGATTAAATATTCTAATTTCTTTTATAGAAATAATGTGATGAAATAAATATTTTAATTGATTAAATATTATAATTTCTTATGTAGAGATTATGTGAAGAATGATTTATATATGAATAAACATTCTCATCTCTTTTATAGAAATTATGTTTTATTCAATTAAATATTTATAATATAGTTAGTTATCTTATTCATATTGTATGATAAGTATAACAAAAGAAAACTATAAAAGAATTGTGTGACAATTTCTTGATTAGAAATTCATTGATTTAAATCATAAATGTGTGATTTAAAAAAAAATGGTACCAACACGAATGTGGGGGCAAATATTTTTATTGATAATAACACAAAAATAATTGTGTATATTATGTAAAAATAATTTATTGTTAGAGAAATATGTTCTCTATAAAAGATAAAGTTGCGTAACTTTAAAAAAATAAAAATAATAATAATAACAAGAAAATGTCTTGTTTATATTTGCTGAGTTGGTGCTCAAATCGATATTTAAAATTTGAGAATTTTGATATCAAGAAACGTGTCATATTTTGACATTACTTTCATAAAATTTTTGAAGAATCTATATCTTCAAAAGGATTTTATGAAATAAATGAAAATGAAAGTTTATAAAGTCTTGATATGACTTATAACAAATTTTATAATAATGATATGAAAATGTGATCATACTTTTATTAAAAAAGTGTATGTGACAATTTTATATATCATGAAGACAATGAAAATTATTTCATTACGTGTCTTTTGTACGATATTTTTATCGTTGAAAATTACGATAAAAATGATTAAATCCATTAAGGATATGAATTGCACTAAACGAAATATCATGTTGTTGTCAAATGATATATTGATATTATTAAATGAAAGACTTTATGTCTAAAAGTGAATATGTTTACACTTAGAAGTGCAATCTACGTATGGAAATCTTCTAAGAAACTTATGATAGATAGATTAAACGTTATAATCTATATTTTTGACTTATGTCGAAAAATAAAATATTTTTATGTAAAATATATAATCGTTTACACGAAGGCAGAATAGTTCAAAGACATTTTGTCTACTAGTTAGCCAAGTAAACAATATTTTCATAAAAAAAAATGATTAAAGCATGTACGAATGGCTATGCTTCTTATTAGAAGATGTTCCAAGGTTAACTAAGAATGTACCAACATAAATTTCTAATTATTGTGATAGTAATTTGAAATTGGACAAGCTTAGTGTCAATGACAAGTCTAGACATACACTTCTTAGACATAATGTCATTAGACTATACTCTCTAATGGAGTTATCAAATTAGACATAATGTTATTAGACTATACTCTCTAATGGAGTTATCTAATTTGACTATGTAAGTTAAAAATAACATTGTGGATCCACTAATCAAATTATTGAATAGAGAGATAGTTTGAAGTCTTTTGAGACATTAGCCTACTATAAGTTGGTATAAAGGAAAACCTAACTTATGCAGACTGGAGATCCCAAGAACTAGGTTCAATGGGACAACCTAATTGTACTGACTTGGAAAATTATTGTGAGGATTAATCCTATTACGAAACAATATATATTTTGACGAGGATAAGTATATCGCTTTTAATGATTCTTTGTGAGCAAAGAGATCACCTATGTGAGGGAGAAGTGGGGCCGCTTCGAAAGAATTGTACGGCTCAATTCTAGACCCTCTCACAAAACCAGGCGCGTGTTCCATGGCCAAAACGGACACAACCATGAGAGCTTGACATGTATCAGGGAGAATTTTATGTGAAAGTGTGTAATCGTTTACACAAAAGGCAGAATAGTTCAAGGACACCGAGTCTACTTATCAGCTAGTAAAGTTATATGCTTTCACAAGGGAAGGTTCAAAGGGTTACACCTACCTATCCTATGTAGAATTCAACTGTTGAACCTTCACCGGGTTAATCTTTCAATTTCCATTCATGTGGGGGATTGTTGGAATTTAGACTATGTAGATTATTTATATTATATGAATGGAAATGAGAATTCAAAAACAATTCTGAGAATGGGTGAGTCCCAAGAATAAAATCGAGTTAGTGGATTTGTCCACATTGGAAAAATAGCAAAATGTAGCATTTTTCCATTAATCCAAGTGGGGTTTAATTTATTTGCATAATGCATTTTATTGCATAAAAATAAATAATAGATTTGGATTAAATATTAATTGAATGAGTCAGTTAAATGAGTATTAATATCAATGTGCAAATGAGAAATTTTCAATCAAATGTAATGATAAATGCATACGTTTGAAACCTTTCACATGCAATTGATAAAAATGCAATTGATTGCATTAATTGATTTTATTCCTACGTTAAAAAAAATTAGTCATTATGTTGATTGGCTAATTTATCTTTATATATCTCAATTGATCACACGTTGTGAAGAAGATATATAACAATGGCAGAATTACATAGTTTATATCTTTCAATCACCCTAAATGAATTTTAATTGGTTTTATTTTCAACATCACAAGAAGCTAGCTACTTCTTAGTTTTTCAGAAAAACCTTCCATTGATCATTTTAATTGTGGCTTCACACAATTCTGCTTTGATCCCGGTGATAGTTCAGGTACGTTGGTCAAGTTCGTTGTGTAGTGATTCTGGTGCTGAATCACTACTAGATTCGTTGTACCCTGGGAGACAGCCATCTACGATAAGCTCCAGCACAAACAGGAGACGGTGGAACTGTTTTAAGGGAAATGTGCTAAGCACATGCCTCGAATCAACATCTCAATCGGTGATTTCGTTCTTTGGATATCTTATTTATTTTTATTTATCTGTAACACCATTTTATATATATTTTCTGTTATTTTAAGACAAAGATACTAACATGTGAATCTCTTGGTGTATACAGTATGTTATATGTTATTAAAATATGGTCTTCTTTTTCAGGAGATGTGTAATTGATATTCTCTTTAGAACTCATAATTAATTAATCATAATGTGTAAGCAAAAAAGTAATGCTTTTATTGTACTTAAACTTTAAAGACAATAACACATACACATATACATTTTTTTCTTTAAACTTAACAAGACAAATCAGACTATTATGGATATATGATAATTTTCATTAATCATTCAACATTCATATGTTACAAGCCTACAACTCTGTCAAATAATCTTATAAATATGGAATAAATGAAATACCAGTGGAGGGTATCCAGGGACGAATCCAAGATTCAGAGTTAGGGTGAGCTTGAAAAAAATTGGAGTGGACTTAAAAAAAACGAGTGGCTAAAGATAAGTTTTACATTTTTTTATTAATTAGATAAACAAACAGCGAATTATATTAAAAAAAATTAAAGAGTATTGTCACCTTTTTACCGTAAAAAATTTTTTTGTCCACCTGAGTCCTACATGGATTCGCCCCTAAGTACCACTCATTCCCTTGAACGAAGTTCTTGACAATAAACTGTAAAACTTCAGTTGAGATATTTAATACTTTATAACCTGGCCATTGCACTACTTGTTGTGTTAGTGTTAGCACCAGGTCCCTTGTTTTTGTATTCTTCATAATATAATTTATCTAGATTTGTATGTTGGTTATTCAAATCAAGCCATCCGTTAGGGTAATAAGATCTTCTATAAAGCTCTACATGACAACCATTCTAGAATATATTTTCCATGGCCTCCCTAGGTATGTTTTGATAAATGACTTATACAAGGATAGAATTGAGGAATTGCTTTTATTGTGTAATTGTGTAGTATTAATATTATACCTCTAATATCTTTAGGAGAAGTTCTTCCTTACGCAGTTATGACGTTCTTCTTCCCATTAAGGGATATCTCAATGCAAAAATATGACACTTCTGAAAAACGACTACAGCATTCCCAAAAATGAAATCAACTGTCCCATATATGTCACATTCTCTACCAGAATTGTCTTCTTTGTTTAGCATATAGATTGTCTTGATTGTTGGAATTAAACTAATTCCATTAATTAAATGGAAATGATATTTGGGCTAATGAAATTCACACCAAATTCAAATGTGAATTAAGTGTGAAATTAATCCAAATAAAATTCACATGAAATTCAAATGTGAATTAAAGTGAAATTAATCCAAATGAAATTCACATGAAATTCAAATGTGAATTAAAGTGAAATTAATCCAAATGAAATTCACATGAAATTCAAATGTAAATTAAGGTGAAATTTCATCCAAATGAAATTCACATCAAATTCATTGTGAATTAAATTTGTTAATTGTTACAATTAACATAAATGTCTTGAATGAGGCAATTAACAAATGATGTTAATTGTCATTGTAACTACAAAATATTTATTGTAGGATGTAACTTGCAAAGATGATGAAAAGGCAAGCAACGATAACCGTTGGATGAATGGATGATGGATTAGTGACCGTTGGATTAAAGAATTGATTATGAGTTTAATTTTCAACTATAAATATCCCTTCAATTGTATTCCTCTCCACACATTATCTTATCACTTCTCTCTCTAGAATTCTAAAGTCTTTCCTTGTTCTTGTGAGTGTTCTTGTGAGCGTTCTTCGAGTTTCTTGACTCGATCATTTCTGTGCGAAACCCGGTGATTGTGATTCAGGTACTTTTGTCTAGTTCGTTGTTGTAGTGGTTTTTCTGTGCTAAATCATTGCAGGTTCCGTTGTACCCTGGGAAGCAGCCACCGACGAAACTCTCCAGCACAAACGGGAGACGGTGAAACTGTTTTAAGGGAACTGTGTTTCACAGGCCTCGGAGCAAACGAGAAGACATTTTTTCATCTAATTACATAATCTATTGTATCTGTTATATTATCCTTTTATTGTATTCATATATTATTTACGTGTAATTTTTTACGAGATAATACTACCAACAATCTTAAAACAATCAGCAAATATTACTTATCTCAGATTCTTACACGTTTCTGGTTTTGTGATTCAGAAATGACTACCGAAACACCTGCTTCTAACATGAGGATGCCAGTTCCAGCTAACCATCTGGATAAGCCAGAAAAGTTTGATGGATCAAACTTTAAGAGATGACAACAAAAGATGTTCTTCTACCTCACGACCCTAAGTCTTGCGCGATTCCTCATGGAGGATCCTCCCACTCCTAAAATCGATGAGCCAAACGTGGCTTCATCGTCGGATGCAAACGTGCATCCGAAAGTTGATGTGCAAGCGGCTTCGACCATTGATGCTTGGCACCATTCAGATTTCTTATGTAGAAATTACGTGTTGAATGGTTTATCAGATTCATTGTACAATGTGTACAGTGAGAAGAATACGGCCAAAGAACTATGGCAATCTCTTGAACGTAAGTACAAAACAGAAGATGCGGGTGCAAAAAAGTTTATGGTCGGTCGATTTTTGGACTACAAAATGGTAGATTCAAGACCGGTCATTAAACAAGTTCAAGAGATCCAAGTTATTTTGCACGAAATTCATGCTGATGGCATGAATTTGGGAGAAACTTTCCAAGTGGCTGCTATTATTGAGAAGTTGCCACCGTCTTGGAACGATTTCAAGAACTACCTTAAGCACAAGCGAAAGGAGATGAACATAGAAGAATTGGTGATTCGTCTACGCATTGAAGAGGAAAATAAAAGCGCCTCAAAGAAATACTTTAGTCAACATGTGGCTAAAGCAAATGTGGTTGAGCATGGTAAAGACAAGAAGAAACACAATTCTTTTGTCAAAAACCGGAGCCTTAATCCTAAAGGAGGAATCTCTAAGAAGTTCACGGGAAAGTGTTTCAATTGTAATGGCATGGGCCATAGATCTTCCGATTGCAAGAAGCCTAGAAGAGTTCGAGAGGCTAACTTGACTCAAGGGTTATTGGACATGGATCTATGTGCGATGATATCTGAGATTAACTTGGTGGGGTCTAATCCACGAGAGTGGTGGGTTGACACAGGAGCTACAAGACATGTTTGCTCCAACAAAGATGTATTTTCAAGCCTCGAAGAAGTGAAGAATGGTGAAAAGCTGTTCATGGGGAATTCTGCCACTTCTGACATACAAGGTGAAGGAAAAGTGGTGTTAAGGTTGTCTTCAGGGAAAGATTTAACATTGACTAATGTGTTGTATGTTCCGGAGATTCGGAAAAATTTGATATCCGGATCTCTTCTAAGTAAGCATGGTTTTAGAATTGTGATTGAGTCGGATAACATTATTTTATCCAAAGGTGGAATGTTTGTAGGTAGAGGTTATGCTACTGATGGGCTTTTTAAGCTAAATGTAATGGCAGTTAAGCCAAGTATGAATGAAAAGAATAAGTCTTCTATTTATTTGTTGGAGTCTTCCATTTTATGGCATGGTAGACTAGGTCATATTAATTATGATTCGATGCATCGATTAATAAAACTGAATAGTATACCTACATTCGAAATTAATAAGAAACACAAGTGTGAAATTTGTGTTGAAGCGAAATTGACGAGATCATCCTTTCGAAACGTTGAAAGAAGTAATAGACCGCTTGATTTAATTCATACAGATGTGTGTGATTTAAAAGGAACACCAACACGTGGTGGAGGAAAATATTTCATTACTTTTATTGGTGATAACACAAAATATTGTTATGTGTATATTCTTAAAAGTAAAGATGAAGCCATAGAAAAATTCACTCTTTATAAAAATGAGGTTGAAAACCAACTTGGTAAAAAGATCAAGGTGTTAAGAAGTGATAGAGGAGGCGAATATGAATCACCTTTTGCCGAGCTATGTGCTCAACATGGTATAATCCATGAGACGACAGCACCTTATTCTCCTCAGCAAAATGGTACGGCTGAGAGAAAAAATAGAACATTAAAAGAAATGATGAATTCACTTCTATTAAGTTCTGGTCTACCACATAACATGTGGGGAGAAGCTATTTTGACAGCTAATTACCTTTTAAATAAGGTTCCACGAAAGAAGCTAGATAAGAGTCCATATAAATTATGGCATGAAAGAAAACCATCATATGAATACTTACGAATGTGGGGGTGTCTAGCTAAGGTAGCCGTACCATTACCTAAAAAGGTGAAAGTTGGACCAAAAACTGTTGATTGTATATTTATTGGATATGCACATAACAATAGTGCTTATCGATTTCTTGTGTTTAAATCGGACATTCCGGATATTCATAAGAATACGATAATGGAATCGAGAAATGCATCGTTCTTTGAACATGTATTTCCATATAAGTCTAATGAAGAACAACGTTCTCCAAAAAGATTTCTTGAACTAGATGAACAAGAAAAGGAGAATGAAGTTGAGGTTGAACTTAGACGAAGTAAACGAGCTAGAACCGAAAAATCATTTGGTCCAGATTTTATTACTTTCATGATGGAAAGTGAACCTCAAACGTATAATGAGGCAATTAACTCGTCTGAAGGGCCTCAATGGAAAGAGGCAATTAATAGTGAGATAGAATCTATCTTACAAAACCATACATGGGAACTAATGGATCCGCCTCCGGGAAATAAACCACTAGGTTGCCGATGGATTTTCAAAAGGAAAATGAAAGCTGATGGATCAATTGATAAATATAAGGCAAGACTGGTGGTAAAAGGATATCGCCAACGAGAAGGTCTTGATTATTTTGATACATATTCTCCAGTTACGAGAATAACTTCTATTCGATTGATTCTTGCGATTGCTTCTTTGCGCAATCTAGAAGTTCATCAAATGGACGTAAAAACAGCTTTCTTAAATGGAGACTTGGAAGAAGAAATTTATATAGATCAACCTCAAGGGTTTTCTTCTCAAAGGCAAGAAAAAAAAGTTTGTAAATTAGTTAAGTCATTGTATGGCTTAAAACAAGCTCCAAAACAATGGCATGAGAAATTTGATCATGCTATGATCTCAAGTGGATTTAAGATCAATGAATGTGATAAATGTATTTATATTAAAGACACAAAAAATGGTTACGTCATTTTATGTCTTTATGTAGATGACATACTTATCATTGGAAGTAATGATAAAATGGTTAAATCCACTAAAGATATGTTAAATTCAAAATTTGACATGAAAGATATGGGATTGGCTGATGTGATTCTTGGAATCAAAGTGATTAGAACATCGGAAGGGATAGTTCTAAGTCAATCACATTATGTGGATAAAATCCTCGAAAAAATTTAACAATGATGATTCTGCATTGGCTAAGACTCTGATAGATACGAGTCAACATCTATCTAAAAATCGCGGAGAGAGTGTTTCTCAATTAGAATATTCTCGAATAATTGGGAGTCTAATGTACTTAATGAGTTGTACAAGACCAGATATAGCATATGCAGTAAGCAAACTAAGTAGATACACGAGTAATCCGGGTAATAATCATTGGAAAGCCATTGTACGATTACTTAGGTATTTAAGAAATACTCGTGATTATGGTCTGCACTACACGAGACATCCTGTTGTTATCGAAGGGTACACTGATGCTAATTGGATTTCAGATATGAAAGACTCTAAGTCAACAAGTGGATATGTATTTACACTTGGAGGTGCAGCTATATCTTGGAAATCTTCTAAACAAACTGTTATTGCTAGATCCACGATGGAATCTGAATTTATAGCTCTTGACAAATGTGGTGAAGAAGCTGAATGGCTACGTCTATTCTTAGAAGATATTCCAATATGGTCTAAGCCCGTACCAGCAATTTCTATTCATTGTGATAGTCAATCTGCGATTGGACGAGCTAAGAGTCATATGTATAATGGTAAGTCTAGACATATACGTCGTAGACATAATACCATTAGACAATTACTCTCTACTGGAATTATCTCAATTGATTACGTAAAATCAAAAGATAATATTACGGATCCGCTAACCAAAGGGTTAAATAGAGAGTTGGTGTTAAAGTCCTCATAAGGAATGGGACTTAAGCCTACAATAAGTTAGTATGAAGGGAAACCCAACCTATGATGACTGGAGATCCCAAGAACTAGGTTCAATGGAACAACCTAATTGTACTAAACTTGGTAGATTGCTATGGGTAAAAATCCTATGATAAAATAGCATTTCGGGAAAGGATAAGCACAAAGGCTTTTAATGATTCTTTATGAATAAAGAGATCACCTATGTGAGAGAGAAGTGGGGCCGCTTCGAAAGAATTGCACGGCTCAATTCTAGACCCTCTCACTGAACTAGGCGAGTGTTCATGGCCAAAACGAACACAATCATGAGAACTGACATGTATTAGGAAGAATTTTATGTGAAAGTGTGTAAACGTTTACACAAAAGGCAAAATAGTTCAAGGACATCGAGTCTACTAATCGGCTAGTAAAGTTATATACTTTCATAAGGGAAGGTTCAAAGGGTTACACCTACCTATCCTATGTAAAATTCAACTATTGAACCTTTCACCGGGTTAATCTTTCAATTTCCATTAATGTGGGGGATTGTTGGAATTAAACTAATTCCATTAATTAAATGGAAATGATATTTGGGCTAATGAAATTCACACCAAATTCAAATGTGAATTAAGTGTGAAATTAATCCAAATAAAATTCACATGAAATTCAAATGTGAATTAAAGTGAAATTAATCCAAATGAAATTCACATGAAATTCAAATGTGAATTAAAGTGAAATTAATCCAAATGAAATTCACATGAAATTCAAATGTAAATTAAGGTGAAATTTCATCCAAATGAAATTCACATCAAATTCATTGTGAATTAAATTTGTTAATTGTTACAATTAACATAAATGTCTTGAATGAGGCAATTAACAAATGATGTTAATTGTCATTGTAACTACAAAATATTTATTGTAGGATGTAACTTGCAAAGATGATGAAAAGGCAAGCAACGATAACCGTTGGATGAATGGATGATGGATTAGTGACCGTTGGATTAAAGAATTGATTATGAGTTTAATTTTCAACTATAAATATCCCTTCAATTGTATTCCTCTCCACACATTATCTTATCACTTCTCTCTCTAGAATTCTAAAGTCTTTCCTTGTTCTTGTGAGTTTTCTTGTGAGTGTTCTTGTGAGCGTTCTTCGAGTTTCTTGACTCGATCATTTCTGTGCGAAACCCGATGATTGTGATTCAGGTACTTTTGTCTAGTTCGCTGTTGTAGTGGCTTTTCTGTGCTAAATCATTGCAGGTTCCGTTGTACCCTGGGAAGCAGCCACCGACGAAACTCTCCAGCACAAACGGGAGACGGTGAAACTGTTTTAAGGGAACTGTGTTTCACAGGCTTCGGAGCAAACGAGAAGACATTTTTTTATCTAATTACATAATCTATTGTATCGGTTATATTATCCTTTTATTGTATTCATATATTATTTACGTGTAATTTTTTACGAGATAATATTACCAACAATATCCTTGGAACCTGCACCTATAAAAGGCAGATTGAGTTTCACTTTACAGGGCCACTGCTTGTTCTTTCTCTGGACCTGCTGAGTTTTGAAAGGTTATTCTCTTCGCAATGAAGCCATCTTCAAAAATTGCTGGTTAATGAAACATTAGAAAAATAAGTTAGCTTGCAAATACAATTAGAACCATTCATAATAGTTTTTCTGCTACTTAAATATGTGGATCTCATTTACTTTGAGGATATATAGTTTTCCAAAATCCCAAAACAATTGCAAGAAGAAACAACATACATGTTTTATAATTTGTTCATGAATTTTGAATCATAATACATTTGAATTTTAATGCGTCGCCAAGAATCAAGCCACCCTGAGGACGTGGAGGCACTACTTGCGTTCGGTCTAGATTTGTGGTCAAGACAGCCCTCTCTTTAAGTGTTGAAAGCCGAGTTGAACAGAAGATAGAGTTTCAGTTTCATTACCTAAGAGTGTTAGTACTAACAACCATGCTTTCATCAGTACCATTTTTCTGCAGCTATTTGCCTAATAAACTCTTAATTTCTCTCTACTGGTGTTTGCAAAGAATGTAAATGTGGCTGTGTGATTATTGCTTGAAAGTGGCATTTATGATTATAATACATTTGAATTTTTCATTACCTAAGAGTGTTAGTAGTAACAACCATGCTTTCATCAGTACCATTTTGTTCAGTATGTGCAAGTCTTCTTCATTTGATCCTGAGCTAAAACCCCTTAATATGATATTTTCCAATTTTCAGACAGGTAGAGCACATACAGGAGTCCTTGACTATTTTTGTTATTTTCATATTTTTTTGCAAACTAGACAGAAGTTGTTTTAGAAAATGTCATAAGTACAATTCATAAAACTTTGTAGTTGTTTTGAGAGATTTGATTTCTGTTCTGGTTAATGTTTCAGGAAGCATATTATAAATTGTTGGGTGAATTTTTAAAGATGGGTTGAATAGGTTAGGTCTGATTTGAAAGAAAATATTTCTCATCACTCAATTTATTACTGATTTGAAAAATTTTAGGTTCAGTCATGAATTATTAAGCATCTCATCTCTGTGTTGATAAATCTTGTTTTCTGTTTATAGTCATGGTTATTTTTTAGGTTTATAATTGAGCATGATAATTAAATTTATTTTCACTTTTATAATAATTATTGTTTTTTATTTTTATTTAACTTTGATTTTTTTTTTACCTTAAATAAATCCAGCAACAAAGAAAGAAAAAAACTATTTTATTGGTGAACTCCGTAGTAAGGTAAGTCTTGTTCATTTATCTTTTTTTCATGTATTAAAAGAAATTTATGTTTATATATCTTTTTTTTTATGTATTAGGATAAACTTAGACTTCGATTATTCTATACATATGTTACTAATCATGAATAATCTATGTATAGAATAATCGAAGTCTAAGTTTATCCTAATACATGAAAAAAATATATATAAGCATAAATTTTTTTTAATACATGAAAAAAAGATAGATGAACAAGACTTACCTTACTACGGAGTTCACCAATAAAATAGTTTTTTCCTTTCTTTGTTATTGGATTTCCTTAAGGTAAAAAAAATCAAAGTTAAATAAAAATAAAAAACAATAGTTATCATAAAAGTGAAAATAAATTTAATTACCTATAAGTCTATGAATAAATTAAAAAAGAGAAAAATATGTAAAGACTAAAGAATAAGAGATTAAGAGCTATGGTGTAGAATGAATGAAAAAAGATTAAGAGTGAAAAACGGTAAAGAGTGAGCGAAAGAGAAATGGTGAAGATGGAAGAGAAAATGAAGGAAGAATGAAAGAAGAGGCGATTAGATGAAGAAGATTAGCGATTAGATGAAAAAGATTAGGTTAGATGAAGAAAAAGATTAGGTTAGATAAAGAGTCGTAGATAGGTTAGAAATTAGGGTTTTACTTATGGATTGTGGGCCTTCATATGGTCTTTGAAAATAAAAAGAGGGAAAAAATATATTATTTGAGTTTTAATATTAAATGAATAATATATATATATATATATTATATACTTAGGCTCGAAAAAGCTCGACTCGAACTCGAATCGAATTTTAAACGAGTCGGTTCGAGCTCGAGTTCGAGTCGAGCTAATAAATACTTAATCGAGTGGAGCTCGAACTTCAACAAACTTGAGCTCGACTCGGCTCATTTGCAGTCCTAACCATTACTAATCAAAATTCTAAAACATAAAATTCAAAAATTAAAGTACAAAAAACTATAAAAATTGTTTGAACATTCAATATATTAATCTTTTTAACTCATGTTCTTCAATCATAACACAAGTACAACTACCTAGCACAAGTACAACTACCTGCATTCAATAATATGAAATGTTTAATCTTAAAAATAATTAATATAAAAAATAAATAATTAAAATTTAACTTATTTTAAAAAGATAGATACTGACAACAAATTTTTTTGATATGTCTTTTCTTTCTGAAAAAGTGAAAAATTAATTAAATAAATGATAAAATTCATTATGTAACGTAAGAATTATTTGGGTACAAGTAACAAGATTCAAAATATAGAAGAATCTAACTTATAACAACAATTTACTATTTTTTTTATATATTATAATATAAATTATTAATCTTATAAATTATTTTTTTCTTTAAACATATTATATATAATATTATTTTTTTCACTTTAAATATTATATATATTATACTTTTATTATATAAAATATATTAACATTTTTTATCTCTTTCAATATTATATATAATAAAAATTTATTATATATAATATATTAACTATTTTTATCCGTAATATATTATATATTATTATATATTATAATATACTAATTATTATATCCATAATATTTATTTTTATTATATATAATATATTAACTTTTTTTTTATCTCTTTTCAATATAAAATATAAAGTATAATATACTTTTATTATAAATAAAATATTAACTATTTTTATTTCTTTTTCTAATGAACTAATTATTATATCTTAATATTATTTTTATTATATATAATATATTAACCTTATTCTATATATAATAATCAAAGTCTAAGTTTATTCTAATACATGAAAAAAATGTTATATAAGTATAAATTTCTTTTAATACATGAAAAAAAATAGATAAACAATACTTACTTTACTACAGAGTTCACCAATAAAATAGTTTTTCCTTTCTTTGTTGCTGATTTCTTTAAGTTAAAAAAAAATAAAAGTTAAATAAAAATAAAAAAAATAAAAGTAAAAATAAATTTAATTACCTGTAAGTCTTTCTGAATGAGATCGATGTAAAGACGAAAAAAATGAATAGATGAAGAGAGAAAAATATATGAAGACTAAAGAATAAGAAATTAAGAGCTATGGTGTAGAATGAATGAAGAAAAGATTAAGAAGAGAAAATGAAGGAAGAATAAAAGAAGAGGCGATTAGATGAAGAAGATTAGCGATTAGATGAAGAAGATTAGGTTAGATGAAGAGTCGTAAATATGTTAGAAATTAGGGTTTTACTTATGGATTGTGGGCCTTCATATGGGCTTTAAAAAGAAAGAGAGGCAAAAAATATATTATTTGAGTTTTAATATTAAATATATATATATATATATATATATATATATATATATAAAGCCCCTGGGCCGGACGGTTTTCAGCCTATCTTCTACCAGAAGTGCTGGGAAAGAGTGTCAGGAGATTTAGTGTCAATAGTAAAAAAAGCCTTCACAACAGCATCGTTAATCTGCATGAGACTGAAAGGCGATGGTTCAAATGGATGCCATTATATATATATATATATTATACTTAGGCTCGAAAAAGCTTGACAAGTCATCGAACAAGTATTATATGAGCTCGAGCTCGACTCGAATTTTAAACGAGCCGGCTCGAGTTCGGTCAAAGTAAAGATCAAGACGAGTTTTGATCGAGTGGCTCGCGAGTGGCTCACGAGTAGCTTGACTCATTTGCAGCCCTATAGAAAACCATCAAAATGATGTTTTCCAATTTTCAAATAAGTAGAGCACCTACTGTAGTTATTTTTTTGTTTTGTTATTTCATACATTTTGACAAACTAGACAGAAGTTGTTGTACTAAATGCCATGAATATGAATTATAAACTTTGTAAACTATTGTACACAATTGCTTTTAATAGTCTCTAGTTATTTAGAGGGGAAATACTTTTGAAGATATTTTTGTTCTGGTTAACATTAGGTGAAGTTTAAAAGATGAATTGATTATGATAGGTCTGATTTGAATTTTTTTAGGTTCTCATCACTCTAGTAATAAAGATGATTGATAAAAGGTTCAGTTAATGAATTATTTACTGTAATTACATTGTATATGAAGTTCAAATACTAGCTATAGATCTTTTTGTGGTGTAGTATCATATTAGTTAAGAAGGATCATATACAATCTAGAAAACACAAGATTAATTGTTCCAAACGATGGATTGTGTTGTATGTTACATTTTTCTTCGATTCTGTTGTTGTTTTCTTCGATGGATTGGGAATATATTTGAATTTGATAGATTTTAAATGATTTTCACTGAAATTGAATATCTCTATAATGATTTATCTTGAGAACATGATGAAGATACTAAGGAGATAAACAATTTCAATTTCAGCAATTCCACAATGAAATTGTGACAAAATAACAATTTCCAAAATATTCATATATTTCGTTCAACTTCAAAGAAATATATTGTACAAAAACAAATGTTCAAGCAATAATAATTTAAATTTGTCGTCGAAGTTCAACCCCAGTTAGGGTTTTCGGCTGTTATTTTACCTCGAAGAATTTTATTTATTTAGAATCATCTCCTCTATGAGCTTGATCTTCAAGCTACAATAGTTTACTTTTCCAGTTCTTCCAAGGCTGCCCAAAGCTTTGGATCTTCATAATCCTTTATTAAAAATGCAGGCTTAGCTTCCAATAATAATTCCTCAGGGTTTCCTGTAAGTAAACCAATAACAGGCATCCCAGCCGCCACTCCTGCTGTAATCCCAGCAGCAGAATCCTGTTCGGTCTCAAATTATTTAGATTCGTTTCAAATTAACACCGTAATATAATAAAAACGTCCAAAAAGACAGAAGTTTATGAGGGTAAAATAGTCTTTAACTAAATTCCCTTGACAGTTCACATTTTATGGAATCAACTTTATACTAAAAGTTCAGTACTAGACATTTAACACTGAATTTTTAAATTTATCAAACACGTCATGATTTGAAAGGGAAGTTCGAGAAAGATTAGAGGAACCTCGGAGTTGAAAGATTTCTTCGAGGTTTTTATAATCGGGAATGAATAACTTAACTCAGAAATATAATTACAAAAAGACAACTATAATCCATGGAAACTAATCAAATTCTGTCTCTACAAGGGTAAAATCAGTCATTAATCACATTTTATGAAACCAACTAACATATTAAGTACTAAAAATTCAAATATTTTCATATGGTTTATTGTTCAACACTTATAATTTAGTATTCAAAAACATTTACCACTAAATTTTCAGTTTGATCAAATGCACCATGATATGAAAGGAAGTTCGAGAAAGAATATACGAACCTCGAAGATGAAAGTGTGGTCTTTGGATACATTAAGCATTTCTAGAGCCTTCAAGTAAGGATCTGGGTGAGGCTTGGCATGCTCACATTCATTCCCAATTATAACAACCTCGAAGAAATCTTCTAGGCCAAGAACGGAAATCATCATTTCAGCATTTTCTCTCGGTGCATTGGTAACTGCAGCACGTCTCAGTCCGCGATCTTCCACCCATTTCTTCACTTTGTCAAGACCCTTTACAGGCTTTAGTTTGTCCTTCGACAATCTGTAAAAAGAAAAAATAAGTAAGGTGGAAAACCAGTTAGACCTTATTTGATCTAAAGCTATTTGATGAATAACCAAGTGATTATTTTTGGATTTTCAAATAACCCTTTTGTGTAGGTTATTAAAAATGACTTATTTGAAGTTAATCTCAAATAACCCAAATGAAACAAGGTCTTAGAGTTAGTGTTTGCTTCAAACCTTCTGTAAGCAGCTTCCTTATCCTCACAGAATTTCAGACCACGTTCAAAGTCGTCGGGGAAAAGGAATCTAGCGACATCATCGTTGTGTTTCCCAGCAAAGTTCTCGACGTAAAATTGCATAGTGATGGGAACACCATTATTGAAACCGATCTGTTTTATAGAATCCAGAATATGTAAGTTAGACTTCAACTAGAGACAATATTGAAATGGAGAAGAAATGAGACAGATTGAAATTCAACACTAATAAAATCAAATTGACTATAACTTGACTAAGTCTGGACTCCCCAAACCCCAAACCTCCAATTTCTCTTCTGAAATAAAGTTGATAGTACAAGAAGGAAACAAGAATTATATATGTGGTAACTGTTTCATAGAATCCAGATAGGAATTCAACACTAATCAATTCGATTATCGACTATGGACTCCAAAAACCCTAAACCCTAAGCCTCATATTTCTCTTCTGAAATAAAGAAGTGTATAAGAAGGAAACAAGAAAATTATACCTGTGGTAACAACTCAAGGAAAGCAATGAAATGGATAGGATCTGAATCACATAATGTTCCATCAATATCGAAGAACACTGCTTCAAGAGGAGCAAGGCGAGAGAGAGGGTTTGAACTGCTGCAATATAGAATCCAAATTTACATATTCAATAGATAGGTATGTGCATGTTCATATTAGGTCATTGTTTCTTCAGATCATTCGGTAAAAATCAATTTCCTTTGTCAAGATCTCAGATTTTTTCATTACTGAAAATCTCTTCATATTGCAAATCAGTTATGTTTACTGTACACATCATTTTCAAGCTATTCGTACTAGAGATCTCGAATTCAATACACACATTTAATCAACTATCGCAAGCGAGAGATCAAAGTTTAAAGATTAAAAATCAAAATTGACGAAAACAATCGAATTGATAAAATATGAAATCAACCTGTTCTTGGAACTTGAGATCGTCATTTCTGAACTCGATTCTTGAACAGCAGAATAGAAAATCTTTAATTACAAGTAATGGGAATTATTGCTTATATAATAGCTGTTTGATGCTTAAGTTATTGTTTTTCTTTTAATAAAAATAAAATTGTTTAAAAATAAAATAATGAGTAAGTATAGAAAGCGAAAGAATTGCAGTGTATATAGCGAAATTACGTGAAAGTAATAAACATAATTAGGTTTATTTATCTCTCATATTTATTAATAATTTGTTTTTTAATAAGAATTTATTTATATGATTAATTTGTAAACATATATTTATATATTTTATTGTTTTACTTATTTATAAAAAAGTTAGAGTATTAATAAGAACGATAATAATTAAATAACAAAATATATATATTTTAAAATATATATTATATTTGATAAATACATATTTAAGAGAATAAAAAATTTAATATAAAAAAATTTAATTTTTTATAGTTAATTATTTCACTCCTATATATATTTGCGTTAATAATTTATTTTTAAAATGAATAATAATAGAGAAAATAAATAAATCAAATATATAAATATATAATTTTAAAAATTATATTTTTTTACTACTCTTTAATAGTTGTTTCTCCCTTTAATTTTTTTTTCATATTTCATTTTCTTATAAATTTTTTTATAAATTCGATTAATTAATTCAAATGGTTATATATTCTCTTTAATATTATTATATTGGTTAACTTTTATTATAAAATATTTTTTTATTTATATTAAATATTAATAATCATAATTTAAATTATATTTATCTTGAATATTTGTAGGATATGATTTGAGTTGAATTATTAAGAATTTATTATTGATCTAATTTTAAATAAAATGAATAATAACAAAAATGAATTGATAAATATATTTAAAATTATAAAAAAAAAATATATTAATAATTTTAAAATGTTATTTATAATAGTTTAATAATAAAATATGAAAGAGAGAGAAATTAATAAATATTATTTTTTAAATAATAAAAAATTAAAAAGAGAGAAAATATTAAATATTTTATGGTGATATTTAAGTCAATAATTAAATATCTAGAAATCGTAAGGTGTCATATATTTAAGTGATATGTACATTGACACATAATATAAATTTTTTCAGTTTTCATATCATTATTCTAAAATAATTTTGATTTAAAAAAAAAACTATTTATAATATTAACAGAATACAATCAAATTTTTTATTTTTAAAAATATTTTTATTATTAAATTTCGAATAACTTTTTCTATTAAAACTCATGAATATATTTATATTATGTTTTAAATATTAAAAAACTTTAAAAAAATTATAAATAAAATAATTGTAGAACCCAGGAGTAGAGTATCATGTCCCGAAAAAGTTTCCGTGAAATTGTTGAAATTTATTTTAATAAAATATTAGTTTAAAAATTTATACAAAAATACATTTTAATATTTAAAATTAATTATAACAATAAATCATCAATTCTAAACCAATGTTTTTGAATTTTAAAAGAGTTCAAATAACCGTTTAATTAAAAGAAATATGTATAATAAACTAACTAAAATAATTAATTTAAAATAATATTTATTTGATAAAAAAAGTGAATAAATTAATTTTAATTTAAAATTAATAAAATATTTTGACGATAAATTCTTTTGAGTTAAATAATACTGGAAAAAATGTTTTCACACTATATCTTTCTTATTATTAAAAACTGTCTTTAATTAAAAATAAATTACTATTTATTTTAAATTTTTGATTTTATTAGGTTTTGTTTAACTAATTATTTTCAAGGTTCTAAACATTAGTTTTCTTGCATTTAAAATTATGAAATAATATTTATATGTTGGTATATGCTATTAATGTGGAGAATTATGGAGGAAAACACTTGAAAAATATAAGTTTAAGGCATTAGAATTTAAAAATAAATTCAAACAAGCCTTTATCAAAATAAATTTTATGAAAATATTCTTAAAATATTTTGAAGTTTTATATATTTTTAGGGAATATAATTGCTAAAAAAACAATTATAAATTAAACCCCCAAATAAACAAGCCCTTAGACAAAGTGTCAGGTCGCAAATCGGATCAAATACGCGAGTTTGAGTCAGTTTTAACCATGGGTCTACGGATCTGGATATATGCGGAGAAGGGATTTTCGGTCGTGTGTCCCATCCCTCGGTCGAGGATTGTGTCTAGCTGATTTCCTCGGTCGGGTGCGAGGTTTCTCGGTCGAGGTTAAGACTTCTTAGTCGAACGCTAGGTGCTAGTTGATTTTTTTGTTCGAAAGTTAGGTCAAGGTGAATTTTATCAAACGGGTGTAGAGGACGATTGGTTTTCTCAATCGAAAACTAGACCCAGGCTAAGATCCTTGGTCGGATGATTGAAATCCCTAGTCGGACGTCAAGAACACCAACTAGAGGTTTTGGGATTTTGATTGAAGCTTTCATCCTTCGATCTGAAGGTATGGGAAACTCCGTCTAATCCCCTAGTACATTTTTAACATCATCCCGGTGCATCAATCAATTAGGATGTGTTAGGATTTGTATCTCCCAAATCCGACATGTTTGAAAACAATCTGTAAAAACACAAGAAAGAAGAACACAAGAACACACAGATTTATAGTGGTTCACTCAAATTGAGCTACATCCACTTCAGCCACCACCAGATTTACTATGAAGAAGAAGAAGGAATACAGAGTTTTTGCCTCACACTTTATCTCTCTAGAATTCTGTCTCTCCATGTAAACCCTTAATAATCACATATTTATAGGGTAAACATTCAGGTAATAAACCTAAATAACTTTGGTCAGGCCCAAGCCCAAAATCAAAAAAAGAAAACTCAATAAACTCTAATTAACAATGTAGAATTTATTATAAGTGTAGGCTCCATAACTCAACAATCTCCCACTTGGAGACTAACTTCATCATCTCTCGATCGGTAGTGGTTTTCCATTCGGTGTCTTAACGAAGAAGACCAACTGAAGTTGCACAATCTTCAGTTTCTCATTTGTCACAGCTTTCGTCAACATATCAGCTGGATTCTCATTCCCGGGAATCTTCTCAAGAACTAATACTCCATCTTCTAAAGCTGACCGAATGAAATAATAACGAACTTGTATATGCTTCGTCCTGCCATAATAAACAGGATTCTTTGCCAAATGAATGGCACTCTGACTGTAACATCGCAACACACTTCCCTCGTAGTCTTGACCCAATTCTCGCAAAAAGGGTTGTAACCACATCATCTCCTTAGCAGCTTCTGTCACAGCAACATACTCTACTTCACAACTAGAAAGAGCAACAATCTTTTGCAATTTTGATACCCAACTGATTGCAGTACCTCCCAGAGTATAAATGTACCATGTTGTGCTCTTCCTACTATCAACATCATCACCATTGTCAGCATCAACATATCCTTCTAAACCCATATTAGACTTTCGAAAACACAAAGCGAGACCTGTACTTCCTCTTAAGTATCGTAGTATCCACTTTACTGCTTCCCAATGTTGTCTACCCGGGTTGCTCATGAATCTGCTAACAACTCCCACTGCATATGCTATGTCTGGTCTTGTGCAAACCATCGCAAACATAATACAACCAATGGCAGAGGCATACGGAACAGTGGTCATGTAATTTTTCTCCTCCTCTGTTGAAGGCGACTGATCTTTAGATAGTCTGAAGTGACTAGCTAAGGGGGTAGTAACTGGTTTTGCATCATACAAGTTGAACCTGCTAAGAACTTTCTTCACATATTCTTCTTGTGAAAGCTTGAGAACTTCTCCATCCCTGAAAAATTCTCATCCCAAGGATTTGTTTAGCAGCACCCAAATCCTTCATTGCAAATTTTTCAGACAACTCTTTCTTGAGCTTGTTAATCTCATACAAGCTTGCTCCAGCAATCAACATGTCATCAACGTAGAGAAGAAGAATAATGTGCGATTTATCAAACCTCTTGATATAGCAGCAATGATCAGCTTCACACCTCAAAAAATTGTTACTTTTCATGAAGCTATCGAACTTCTTGTACCATTGCCTTGGAGCCTGTTTCAAACCATACAGACTCTTCTGAAGCTTACACACAAGCTCATCTTTTCCTTTGATTTCAAATCCTTCTGGTTGTCGCATATAAATCTCTTCATCTAAATCACCATGAAGAAAAGCATTTTTGACATCCATTTGTTGAAGATGAAGGTCTTCTTTCACAACCAAACTCAAAATAGTTCTAATTGTCATCAATTTAACTACTGGAGAAAATATCTCATTGTAGTCAATACCTTCTTTCTGTTGAAATCCTTTCACAACCAACCTTGCCTTGTACCTCATGGTTTTATCATGTTCTTCTTTAATCCTGAAGATCCATTTGTTGTGAAGTGCTTTCTTTCCCTTTGGTAGCTCAGTGAGCTCCCAAGTCTGATTCAACATCAAAAAGTCCATCTCATCTTTCATAGCAGACTCCAACTTAATCGATTCATCAGATTGTATTGTTTCCTCATAACATTCAGGTTCACCTCTATCTGTCAACAAGATATAGTTCAGAGATGGAGACCACCTCTCAACTGGTTTTCGATTCCTTGATGATCTTCTCAACTGTATAACCGGTGTTTGCTGATTTACCTCTTGGGCCAAGTTCTCAACGATTTCATCTTCAACAACACATTGTTCTTCTTCGACAACCGGTATATATTCAGCTGAAAATTGTCTCAAATCGACTGTACCAGTCTCTTCCAACTTGGAATCACCATCTGATGTCTTCCCAACACAATCTTTGTAGAGAATCTGTTCGTTGAAGATAACATTTCTGCTACGAATGATCTTCCGATTTTGATTATCCCAGAAACGATAACCAAACTCGATATCACCATAACCAATGAAAAAACATTTATTAGACTTTGGATCAAGCTTGCTCCTATCACATTCATTAATATGAACATATGATAAACAACCAAACACTTTCAAATAAGAAAGATTTACCTTTTATTGCTCCAAGCTTCTTCAGGAATTCTGAATTCAAGAGGAACGGAGGGTCCCCTGTTTATCAAATAGGCACCAGTATTAATAGCTTCTGCCCAGAAGGTTTTAGGCAGCCCTGCATGCAATCTCATGCTTCTACCACGCTCGTTCAATGTTCGATTCATTCGTTCAGCTACTCCATTCTCTTGAGGCGTTCGGGGAACAGTCTTTACCATACTGATCCCATTCACAGCACAATATTCTTTGAAATCTAGATTGATATATTCACCTCCATTTTCGGATCTCAAGCACTTAACTTTCTGATTTGTTTCATTTTCAACCAAAGCCTTCCACTTCTTGAAAATAGCAAATACTTCAAATTTGTGTGCTTCATAAAGTAAACCCATACTTTTCTTGTTGAATCATCTATAAAAGTCACATAGTAGTATGATCCGCTAATAGAAGAAACAGGTGCAGGTCCCCACACATCAGTGTGTACTAACTCTAGTCTTTCTTTCTTGAGCTCCTTCCCAATCTTTAAGAAACTCACCCGTTTCTGTTTTCCAAGAATGCAGTTTTCACATAACTGATGTTCAACAGACTTCAGTTCTGGAATCTGTCCATTCTTCAAAAGAATTTTCATCCCTTTTTCACTCATATGGCCCAACCTGCAATGCCACAACTCACTATTCTTCGAGTCATCAACTACAGCAGCAACTGTTTCTCTGCAAGTTGAAGTCGTGTATAACGTTCCAGTTTTATGACCTCGAGCAACAACAATTGCTCCTTTAGTCACCTTCCACGCACCATTTCCACAACTGAAATTATGACCTTCATCAAGTTGTGTAACAGAAATCAGATTGCGCATTAAACCTGGAATGTGTCTCACCTTATTAATCTTCCAAACAGAACCATTTGCCATCTTCAATTTGATGTCACCAATGCCAACAATATCCAGTGGCTCACCATCTGCGAGATAAACTTTCCCACAGTTTGCAGCCACATAATTCTCCATTAATTCTTTGTGAGCAGTGGTGTGGAAAGATGCTCCTAAGTCCAAAACCCATGAATCTATCGGGCTATCAACAGACAGAAGTAACGCATCAGTGACAGATTCTGTAACAACGTTGGCTACATCATTTTTATCATCACCGTTTTTCTTCGGTGTTTTGTAGTTCCTCTTCAGATGACCCTGTTTACCACAATTCCAGCACTCAAATGTCCTCCCAGACTTGGACTGACTCCTCCTGCTCCTTGACATAGATCTGCTCTTACCTCGGTTGAAATTTCTATCATTACCTCTTCCCCTATTTTCCACATTCAGAGCAGAACCTTTGAATGTTTCACCAGAATCAATTTTACGAACCTCTTCAGCAAGAATACGATCTCTAACTTCAACAAATTTCAGTTTAGCATTTCCAACTGAATTACTAATTGCTGCCCTCATAGGTTCCCAACTATTTGATAGAGATGCTAACAAAATCAGGGCACTAACTTCATCCCAAAATCAATCTCAACAGATAGCAATTGATTCACACTTGTATTGAATTCATTCAAATGAGTAGTGGTAGAAGTACCATCAACCATTCTTAAGTAAAAGAGTTTTTTCATTAAGTGTACCTTGTTGTTAGCAGATGGTTTCTCATACATATCAGAAAGAGCTTTCATCAGACCCATGGTGGTCTTCTCCTTTGCTACATTGTGAGCAACCGTCTTGGCTAGCTTCAATCGGACAACTCCCAAAACCTGTCTAATAAGGAGTTTCCATTCAGCTTCATCCATCTTCTCTGGTTTCTCACTCAAGGGAACATGAAGCTTCTTTCCATAGAGATAATCTTCAATCTGCATTCTCCAGAAGGCATAATCTGTCCCATCAAATTTTCCAATCCCATGTCCTATACTGTTCTCACTTGCCATTGTTTCCAATGCTCAGATCTAACCTAGTTGCTCTAATACCAGTTTCTAGGATTTGTATCTCCCAAATCCGACCTGTTTGAAAACAATCTGTAAAAACACAAGAAAGAAGAACACAAGAACACACAGATTTATAGTGGTCCGCTCAAATTGAGCTACATCCACTTCAGCCACCACCAGATTTACTATGAAGAAGAAGAAAGAATACAGAGTTTTTGCCTCACACTTTATCTCTCTAGAATTTTGTCTCTCCATGTAAACCCTTAATAATCACATATTTATAGGGTAAACATTCAGGTAATAAACCTAAATAACTTTGGTCAGGCCCAAGCCCAAAACCAAAAAAAGAAAACTCAATAAACTCTAATTAACAATGTAGAATTTATTATAAGTGTAGGCTCCATAACTCAACAGGATGATGTTGAATTTGATTCAAGTAAATTTTGGGTAAAAACCAGGTTTTTGATTTTTAAGCTTTGTCTTAACAATTAAGGCTCACCGACATCATCCATATGTATGTTAGAATTAAACAAGACCAAAACATGAATACTGGCTATCAATTATAACCAATTCAAGAACTGAATTTTTTTCATTTTTTTTGAAATTTTTAGTTTTTAAACAAAATTATTAAAATTAATTGGTATTGATCCAAAAACTACTTAAAAGATGTTAGGAAATTTTTCAAATCGTAATTCTTGAGCTAGAGCCAAGAAAAAAAACGATTTTGAAAGTTTTCAAAAATGAATTTGGATACTTTTGATTTAGCTTGATTCGTTCGAATTAAATTCGACAGAAAGTCTTGAAATGATCTTAGGATCAAATTCGAATAAGGAAAACAGATAATCAAGCAATATTTAAGACTAGTCGAACTGAAATATAAAAATTTCAATTTGAATTCGTAACTTGAATTATAACATGAATTAAAGTTACTGTGAGTTGAAAAAGACTCCTTAATTCATTAGGAAGTTTGTGATGCTCTAGAAATGAACCTTAGAGCCTTACACAAAGTTTTCGAATTTTTCAAAAGTTTAAAAAAAATTTAATGGTAGATTCTGTGAAGTTTGGATTGGAGAGTCGGGGTTGTGTTTTTTGCATTCATTTTGCCTGAGGAGGGTTATTTATAGTTAATCAATGTCAGTTGGATGAGCAAGTGGATCGAATTTCAGACAAAAGAACATTAATGACTTTTGTCTATATTTAATCGTTCTTATCCAATTAGGACATCATGCCCCTATACAAAATGATAACCATTCTAGGGTGATCATTTCAGTTCTTGAATCATCGGATTTGGTTGAGTATCAGCCGAGTTCTACTTTTGTAAAATAAAAAAATGGTCAATGTTCATCATGTTCTTCGCGAGTAAGACGACGATTCGAGGCTGAAACATCGTCGTTTCGAGCCAAAATGTGAATGTGCGTCTGGACACAGCGTTCCATTAGTGGTCTGATGCGTTTGAGCATTCCATCCGCGTTTGAGCGTTCCATCCGCGTTTGGGCTAACGACGTTGAGGCGCGGAAGTGCCTTCCTTCTATTGCAGCGGGCAACATGACTTTCTGTTATGCGTTGAATGAGACTCAAGCGCGGATGGTCATGCGGTCTATTGTAGTCGTTTCTCTTATTTCCAGCTATACTGGATCGTAGCCCTTTTCGAGCCTTGAAATTTGTTTGAAATTAATATTTTTTCGTTTTTTTGTCTTTATTTCAACTTATAAAATATTTAAATAGACACAAATATTTGTTTTGTCTTTTTATTTTAAAAAAAAAATGTATATTATAAGACTTATAAATAATTAATTTAGGATTTAAATGGATACAATATTTATCTCAGATTATTTATTTAATTCCTTTAAAATTAATTTGGGATAACGTTTATCTCAAATTAATTAATTTGTTTTTTTTGGTTTTGTTTTAATTAATTGGGATTTCATTAGTATAATAATTAATTCAATTAATTGTTAAATCTTGATTTGTGAATTAATTTTGAATTTATTTATTAAAACAATTAAATTGAATAGGTAAAATTTAACATTAAAATTCTAATGTTTAAAATAATATTGGTGAAAGTTAAAATTATTATTTAGAATTATATTTTTAACATTATATATAATATTTATATTCATTATTTCAAATATTAATATATATATATATAGTAATAGAATATTACAAAGTTATAATAAATTAAATTTATATTTTTAAATCATATCATTTAAATTTTATTAGTAAATATAAATAAATTGTATAGAGGATAACTAGGTGTGTTTGATCCGCTGGTTTACCGGTTAAACGTCTTTTATTTGTCTTTTATTTTACAAACTATTAATCGATAGTATTAACATTTGTTTTATCGGTTTTCTTAACTAGATTTAACCCAGAATAGATAATTATTTTTTTAAAATTAAATACTAAATTTATCAAAATGTTCTTCTTTCAAAACTATTGTTTGCATAGTCTTATTATGGTGTTTTTCCTTTTTTCTTATTCCTTTCCTTTCCGTTATAATATATTATATTAATGTTATATTGGAATATATTCATAGATATATTTATAAAATCTCTATATTATATATTAACTATTATAATAATATAATACATTTTTAAAAGTCTCCATTTTTTTTATTTTGTTAATTTCTTTATTAAGTTTAAGAATATTTAAATTTACTTTGTGGACTAGAATTAGACAAATATGATTGAATTTTTTTCATACGAAAAGAGGGAAAAAAATTAATAAATTATGATAAAATAATAGTTATCTATATATTCATTATAATAATATAAAAATTATAATTTAAATTTTATAAATAATTATTAAAATATATATAAATTATTATATATTATAATATATCTAATATTTAAAAATAAATAAATAAAATCTAATATAAATTATAAATATATAGGTAAATTATTACCAATTTTGATAGAAAAATAGTACGATTAAAAACGGAATTGTTTAACTGCTAAAATGAAACAAATAAAGTTAACTATATTTTAGGGGATGCTTGGTACGTGGTTTTTGTACTCAGGAATGGGAAAAGGAATAAAATGAAGTGTTTGGTTGATGGGTTTCATTCCAAAACATTGATTTGATTCCCGAATACTCAGGAATCATCCATTCCTCTCTAAATTGGGAGGAATGAATCCCATTCCATTGTAATGTATTTTCTCTCCCATGATGTCTACTCTCCCACGTTCTCTCTCATAATTATAATTATAATATTATATATATTTTTTCTTTTATAATTATATTAGAAGTTTTTTTATAATTAAAATAATAATTTATTTTAATTTATTTATTAAAATAAATTATTTCAATTATTTATATAATATTGAGAAATTATTTTAAATAATATAAAATTAATAAAATAAAATAATTATTTTAAAATAATTATAATAACTAATAATAAAAAAATTATTTTTATATAATCAGTTTATATATTATATATTAATAATAAAATTATAATAAATTAATTAAAATATAAAAACTTAAAAATAAAATAAAATTTTTATATAAAATAAATATTGAAAAAATATTAGAAAAATTAGATATAAAATATTTTAATAAATTTTTTTATTAAAAATATTATGCAATGTTATAGTATATATTATTAAATAAAATATTAGATTTTATTTGATTAATTATTAACCTATAATATTTTAAAAAATTTATCTTTATTAATAGATAATTTTTATTTATAAATAAAAAAAATTGAATCATTTAAATTATTTTTTATATGTATTTAAAATATATATATATATAATTAATATAATAAAATATTAGAGGTTTATATTTTATTAAATTAGAACACACTTCAATATTTTATATGTTTTAAACAATTATAATGTAAAAATAATAATATTTTGTATTTTTAATTAAATAAAATATAATAAAAAAATAAAAATATTAATCTAATTCAATTACAAAATAATATTAATAATTTCTCTCTAATAAATTAAACATTATCAATGAAATAGAAATATCGGAATGAAAATATCCAAACACTATCAATGGTATTGAGAATGATTAATACTCATAACCAAACACTACACTTCTATCAATCATACCCATTCCCATTCCACACATCTATCAATCCAATTCCTATTCCGATTCCCTTATTTGAACCAAGCGCCCCCTTAGAGTTTTTAGCCCTAAATAGAACATATATAAAAATAATTTGTATATTATAAAATAAATAAACTTAAAATAATAAATTTTAAATTTAATAATATTTTATATTTTATATATTTGATTTATTAGATAAATGAAATATAAAATAAATAAACTTATAAGAAAAAATATAGCTTTATTAAAATAATTAAATTTTAGTTTTTCAATATTTATAATAATAATAATAATTTATTATAATATATTTTAAATATGGAGTTAATAATATATCTAAATTTAAAATATTTATAATCATTGTTTATTATAATAAACAAATACAAAATTATTAATAGCTTATGATTCTAAATAAATTTAAATATATAAATACCTAAGATTATTACAAACATGAGTTGTATGAGTTGGTTTTGATTAATTTAAAGTGTTATAAATAGGAGTCTCATTTTGACCAATTAGCTATAAATGTATATATAACATTTAAGTTGAAAACTGAAAAGGCCATAAATGTATTATAAAAATATAAAACCAAAATATAATAAAGTTTGACCCATCAATAATTCTTATATAAAAAAGTTATATAAACCAAACCCTCAAAATTTGTGTTCATAAAAAAAAAAAAATCAATTAGGGTACCCTAAACCCTAGGGCCGGCCCTAATATCATCATAGTAGAATCCTTTCTACATGAGCTTGATCTTCTTACAACATGAAACCCTATCTTCTTCTTCATCATCATCATCAGATGAACAATCACCAGATGAAGAATCACCATCATCAAGTTTACGTTTCTTCAATATTGGATTCAACAGATCTCTATTCCCTTTGATTTCTTTCGAATCCTTCTTTTCTTTCAATACACAAAACACATCAAAACAAAGATCTTTCATCGAAGAACAGACATTAGAAAACTCAGATTCAGATGTACCACAAAGCTGAATCAACTTAACCTTATCAACTTTAACCTTTTGTTTCTTCGCTAACAGAAAAAACGCAGCAGCAGTAAATACAGATCGATTGAAATCAGAACCAGATCGACGAGAAACCGGCAAAGATTTGATAAACCGATCTTTATACTGAGATAAACCTCTTATAACAATCGGAATCAATCTGATACATCCAAATTGAATAGCTAATTCTCTTATATCAAGCTTGTTCTTCACACCTAAACCATTCTGCATAACATTAAATGATCTAGTATATGCTTTATCAGACATTCCACTCAATTTTGTAGCTCTACGACGATCAAATATCACGTCGAATTTCGATGCAGCCATTTCTAAACATATAATTGCTTTGCAAATCTCTCCCTGTTTGATTAAAATATATCAAATTCAGAACAGTTCACAGTTTGATTAGAAATTAGAATCTAGATGTAAATGAAAACTTACCACTCCGATTGAGGATGAATTGAAGTTGAGGTCACAGAGACGGCGTAATTCCGATGCCTTTCGTATCACTTCCTTTGAATCGGCGAGACCTAGCTTTCTACTGATATCCGCCATGTCCATATCTTAGATTGATTGATGAATAGAGAGAGATTGATAGAGAGAGAGGGAGTTCTTTGATGTTCTTGAAGGATTATAAGGTTCATCAATGGCGGGAGTAAGATAAATGAGAATTTTAGATTTCAGAATGGGCGCTTAATTTAGCCGGGATTATTTTGGCGGCAAAAAATTTGATATATTTGGAAATTATATTACATTTAATTGTATAAACAAATCAATTAATATATAGAAGATATTTTACCTTTTTTTTAAATTGCTTATAACTTTAATAAGTGATACAAGTCATTTTATTTATTTATTTTAAAATGGTTAATTAGAGTACAATTAATGGATTATTATTATTTATGATATTAATTTTAATTAAGACATTCTAAATAGGAAATGAATCACTGATTGAAATTTGTTATTGATTTTTATTTTTCACAATAAAATGTATATCTAAATTTTATTTAAAAAGTAAATAACTATAATGTAATCAAACAAATTGCATTTAATTGGTTTAATATATATACAAAAAAAAATTAAAAGGAATTTTACTATTATTTATTTTCATTTATAAGCCTCAGCCTGAAGGTTGCTGTTTGGTTTATCAATTTGTCGGTTTGACTAACCACTAAACCGACAAACTTAATCGTTGAGTTTGCTTTAACGATTTTAAAAGTTATTAATAAAATTTAATTGGTTCATTTTAAACTACAAATTAATCAAAATAGATTACAGTAAACTGAACTAACATTTATAGATTATTTAAAAATTAATATTTTATTATTATAATCCTAATTATTTTTAAATTTTCAAATAAATGTCATCTTGTTTTATTTATATTCATACAAATTTGTTTTCATAAAAAAATAGATTAAGTAATAATTTATGTTTATTGATCAATTATTTATTTAACAAACCCTACTTAAAATTCAGTTTGTTTTAACAAATAAACTCAATTTTTTTAATATATAAAACACAATCCACTTTTTGTCTTGTACAACTAGTATGGATAAAAAAAATTACCGATATTATAGATATATCAAAAATACCGTATAGTAATATATATCGAAAATATCGATTTTTAAGGTATACCGAAAAAAATATAAGGTATAATACCGATAATGAAATGATTTGTACGGTAATGGTACGAGATTTTAAAAATTTTGGTATATCGACATATACCGAAATAATATTTATAAATTAATTAATATATATAATACTTATAAAGAAATAAATAAATTTAATTATGGAAACATAATTTTTGAAAATCAAATAAAAATATAAGTGTAATGTAATATTATTCAATATATGTAATTTCTAATTTGTCGATAAGATTGATAAAAGATCTAACCAAACTTTCAATTTTTTGGAGTGATGGAAATGAAGTGAAACTAGGTACCAGATCCTTTCAATTATTTTCAAAGATATTTTTGCAATCTCATCATCAACGGTCGCTAATAAGTCAGTTTTTAGCTTGGGTAAAAAGATAATTGATCACCCCACTAAGGTAGCCCATTGGTAAATGTCGGTTTAAGAGACCAAAATATCACGAGTTCGATTCCATATGAGAAACGCTTTGAGTTTAAGAGTTGGGCCATAGCCGTGGAATGTCATTCTAAGTTTTCCTTTAATTTTAAAAAAAATATATAATGGATCATTTTACGAGAAATTTAAGTCATAAAATGGTGGAGTTATTGGTGTGTACAAATTATGGTTAAAATGAGAATAATTTAATTTATGAAAAGATAATACAAATTATGAACTTGAATTATTCGAGGAAAATGAACAAATTAAAAAGAGTGAGAGTTTTCTTATTAAGCTTAACTCTGTCAAGCCTGCACGAGAAGTAAAGAACTATATAGAGTTGTGGTAACCAACGGAAAGCATGGGAGAAAGATGCCTCCGACCAGGAGTGAACACACGGAATTAAATCTAAATTAATTGATATTTATTATTATTTAAGTTGTTTTTTGTTTAAGTTAATATGTTTATAAGTATAAAATGCATAATATCGATACCGTACCAAAATTGAGGTAGAAATCAAGGTATACCAAAATCAAAGTAAGGTAAATGTATGAATTTTTCTATACCAAAATTTTCGATAAGGTATAAGGTATGAATAAAAAATCAAGATATACCGTACCCACTCTAATCACTATAACCAAGTCTTCTTGATCCTCAAAAGAGTGTCTTCTATTTGTTTTTGTTTTTTTTTATAAATTTTCTATTTTTTTAATAAATTAATTTTTTATATATAAAAATACATTTTAATAATTAAACCAATTAAAACTTAAATAATCTTCTATTTTAATCAAACAAAAAAAACAAAAAAAAACTATGATGAAAATTCATATTAGTTGTAACTTAGGTCTATATTTATTAGCTATAGGGGTGCTTTGTGAAATTAAGATAGCCCCAATAACCCATATTCATCATGGATGGCTATTACTTAGTATAGGTTGAAGAAATAATTGACCATAATATTGATTCAACCAAAATTAGGCAATTCTTAACACTTTTTCCCAATTAATGCAACTACACCTACCCATTTACTTGAATGCACCTCTCTTTCAATCAAGACTATTGTGATTTCCAAATTCTAAATCAGGGTTTTCAAATAATGCCAATGTCATAGATTCCATATACACAGGTTGGTTATTCTCATCTTATCAAGAATATATGACTGAGATAACTTTCACTTTCCCAAATGAAGAAAAGTTCAATTTGTCCTTGGGGAATGAATGTCTAGTTGATATTTTTTATTTATCGAGGTGACACAAATTAAGAAACCGAACTAATATTCATATGATATATCAAAAAAATTGAAATAAAGAATTTTCTTCACATGATATTTTAGATCATGAACGATCTTGTAAACTTTTTTCTTTTTGTCAATTAAACCTTTTTTTATTTCGTGTTATTTAATAACTAAACAATTGAATATGTTCTAACTTTTGAATGACATAACATTGTTTATATGTTTTCTAATAGTATAGTATGATTAAATTGATTCAAAACACTTTATGCTTAAGCAGCTCAATTGAATAAACTTTAAGAATTGTACATTTCGATTGTTAGTTTACCCTCAACCGTGAAACATTTCACATCAAATGTTGTCATTGAGTTTGTTTTTTACAATGATTTCAGTCTTTAACTTGCTGTCCAGTAGTTGTTTTTGTTATGGTCTCATTTCAAGCTGATGATTTCATTCTTGAACAAAAATCAATTTTTTGATTCAATTTCGGATACTTGTTAGGAATCGGGTATTCAATCGGTTTGTAACTAGGTCTAACTACCTAAGATATAGGATACTATAGCTATCATAATAGTATGAAAAGAGGTAAATTTTACATTTTCCCTTGATTTATGGATTAGTCTAATAAGGTTGCTGACTAACAAATGTCAAATTCATACAATTTTACCAAAAACTCAAGGTAGTCAACATTATCTATTTCAGTATAAATAATAGTACAAACTCAAGGTAATCACACATTTCCTTTCTTGGATAATTTCATCATTCTTTTTTCATCTTTTATTTCCTAAAATGGCTCATTCTCGCAAATCAATCATTTTCCTACACGCAACAATTATTCTCGCAACAATCACCCTAGGAAACGCAACATGCAGCGACTGCTTCACTCCTTCTAAGGCCGCTTACTATCCCAACTCCGATGAACAAGGGACAGAAAGTAAGATACTTTTGGGACCTTTAAAAAAATATTATGGGTGGATATTTGTAAGAGGAAAAAAAAAATCAAATTATTGTTGTTTTTTATAAATTCGCAGCTGGGGCATGCGGGTTTGGGACATTCGGAGCAACAATCAATGGTGGCGATGTATCAGCCGCATCAGTTCTCTATCAAGATGGTTTAGGCTGCGGTTCATGCTACCAGATAAGATGCAGCCACTCTAACTACTGCTCGGAGAATGGAGTGGTGATTGTCATAACTGATCATGGCTCAAGTGCCAACACCGATTTTATTCTTAGCAGGCGAGCATTTAGTCGAATGGCTCAAACTACAGATGGAGCCGCCTCACTTTTAGCCCTTGGAGCAGTAGGCATAGAATATAGGCGGTAAGTTTCTTTAATTTATTTGTTGTCAAATTTCGAAAGATCACGATAATAAAACAGAAATATCTCCTCTCATTTCCATCCCAACAGAGTGTCGTGCAGTTACCCGAACAAGAACATTACGTTCAAGATAGACGAGAACAGTAACTACCCACATTACCTGGCTTTCGTAGTTTGGTACCAACAAGGCCAAAGTGATATTACTGCAGTGCAGCTCTGTGAGGTGAATAAATAGCAAATATCATTAAGTTCATACATAAATACATTCAAAAAAATGATTTTAATTTATTTCGCAGACACAAACCTTTGCGTGCAAGCTGTTGGAGAGGAGTTATGGAGCGGTTTGGACAACCAGCTCGGCTCCGAGTGGCGCACTTTCAATAAGAATGCTATTTAGCGATGAAAATGGTGACGAGAAATGGGTTGTACCTGCTAATAATATACCTGCAGACTGGAAAGCTGGAGAAACATATGATTCAGGTGTTCAAGTTTAACACACATATGAACATTTATCGATTGAACCGATTGTTTGTTCCTTCATAATAAAATAAATTCATTTCCAAATTATTTCGTCTAGATCCACAATCAGCAAACATTAAAAAGTCAAACAAAACCCGGGTCACACACACAAAAAAAGAAAAAGAAATCAAACTTTCATATGATTTATGAATTTATGATAAGTTCACCATTCAAATAATCTAAGTTTGCCAACAAAATTCAATCACTACACAATCACAGTCAAGACTAAATCCTATTTCACTTCCTAGAAATCATTCATTATCAAAATCTGATTGAATCAGACTAGAGAAGAATATTGATTTTGACAACCTATTCTTAAATAAACTCCTCTTAAGCCAAAAAAAAAAATAGCATAAATATTTCCATCCCCGTTTGGACAGAATGAAAAAAAAATTAAGATCACTGGAAGATGCTACTGACAGAAGAACCGCCATGGACACGCCAGATGGTTTCCCCCAAGATGTTTGCAACCGAAAGAACTGTTAATTGAGGAAAGTAATTCTTTTCCTCCATTGGTATAGTATTTGTAATGATGACTTCTTGAAATAGGCCGCTTGAAAGCCTTTCAATCGCTGGAGGACTGTAAAAGAACAAAAGTAATCCAATAGAACCAGAAAATCAATAGAATATCTTTAAAAGAATACAAAAAGACCATTTAAAAAAATGTAGGTACCTGAAGACGGCATGAGTTGTGCAAGCATAGACTTCTCTGGCACCCTCTGCATGTAACAGAGCCGCACCTTCGGTAATTGTACCTATATAAATATTCATAAGATAAATTGGCTGAGTACAAAAGTTCATGATGTTTAAAACTCAAATCATTTGATAATTCTTCAATACTATTAACATATGCAATCTCTTAGGCTATGTCTGTTTCAGGCAAAATTGGAATTAGTGTTACAATTAAATCATTCCCACTTCGGAATTGCAATTCAATGATTTCTCCAAACATACCAACTAAATTGTAATTCAGTCTAATTTTTATTAAATTTGAATAACAATGGGGGGTTGCCTCAAATTACCAGCAGTGTCGATCATGTCATCCACCATAACCGCAACTTTTCCTCTCACGTCACCTATTAGATTCATAACCTGCATAGTTGTTGGAAACCCGTTAATAAAGATAAGACAGTTTGATTAAGATACAACAATCAACAATATGCATTATCAACGACTGTATCAAGTTACTGCATGTCAAGATTAAAAGGGAGAGTTAGGAATGATAATAATGACTACCGATTTTAAAATCAGGAACATGGTAAATGAAAATTAGGTGGTTTGATCAAAGTGAAAAGCGAATCTCTAAATGCTACATTTTTTTCTAGACCAGGGTATTTTCTTGGAGGCTAAATCCCACCGCCATAGCTCTCCACTTCAATCAAGGTGCATTAAGAGCGAAATAAACTTGAGACATGTCCTCTTAAATTCAAGACTCTTACCACTTGAGCTACATTGGGTGGTCACTGGTCACGTTTAAAATGAATACAATAATAGTACTTGTGCAACAATGTGATACATGTCAGGATTTAAGTTAGGGTAGTTGGTTATTAGTTGGCCTTTGCTAATGGGCCTGGGGGGCCTGGGAAGTGAGTTGAATTAATATTTTCATTTTAATGGAAATAGTTATAGCTAGGATACGGAACAGGGATGTATGAAAATATTGATGTAACCTCCCTCATCTTCCAGCCAATTGACATTCTCTTTCTCATCTATCAAATTGCTATCTCTTTTCTCATCTAACTCTAAATCTGTACACCCTAATATTCACTTCATATCATAATGATAGAAGGAATGTATATAATTCATGTAGCCAACCCCATCATTGATCACATAAATGACGTAAACAAAGTATAACATAACCACTGTCAAGAAAGAATAAACCAGAGTAAAATATGATATTGAAAACCCTACATGATCCTAAAATTGAGGATATTGTAGAAAACAATAAATACAAATAGTTCAATAGATTGCTACACCATCATTTAGTCATTTGTGCATTATATGCCTGAACCTTTTTACAAACAAACAAAAAAGATAAAAGGATTGCTACCTCAGCGACATTGTGTCCGTGACGCCTTTTGTCTACAATGGCTAAAGGTGCATCCGATAACTTTTTAGCAAAAGCCCTAGCTCGAGCTACACCTCCAACATCGGGTGAGACTACCACTAGATCCTCTGAGCTAATCCTCTTGCTAGCAAGATAATCAAGAACCACAGGCTATATTCGAATGCAAAAGAACAACAAAAAATAAGTAAAATTTCCTCATAATTAGTGATGAGATGTGATCTAATAACTTTCCAAATAAATTTTATTACCTGACCGCTCACATGGTCTACTGGAATATCAAAGTAGCCCATGGACTGACCAGAATGCAGATCACAAGATAGAACACGATCTGCTCCTGCTTCTGTTATAACATTCGCAACAAGTTTGGCAGCAATAGATTCACGCCCTTGTGTCTGAATGCAAAGTGAAACAAGACAAATATATATTAACGAGTGATATTTTAGTCACTTAACCCAAATAATCCATGAATAAAACGTCAGATTATATAAAAAATGAAAGACATATAACTTCTCTATAGGTTGCTAAAATGAGAGTTGAGAGCTATAATCAATTAATAATGTAAAAGGTTGGCTTACTTTTCTATCAGCTCTAGCATATCCGAAATATGGAATTACTGCAGTTACAGTTTTGGCGGAAGCCCTTCGACAAGCGTCTATCATTACTAAAAGCTCCATCAGGTTTTCATTAGCTGGTGGACAGGTTGGCTGGACCAAGTACACATCACATCCTCTAACACTTTCTTTCAGTTGAACATAGATCTCACCATCAGCAAACCGTTTTATGCTGACCTTTCCTAAGTTGAGGCCCATGTAACAAGCAATTTCCTATGGAGTGATAATGCCCCATTAATCCATCAAATACAATTCTCACATAAATGAATAAAAGATAAAGAGATTCAAGTCTTCCATCTGATTTTGATACTTTTTAGGCATTTAATAACCAAACAGCGGCATAGTTTGATGAAGGGTTAATTGGATTTAGTTCAAATAACCCCTTCACCCATCGTTAATACTTCATCAAACAATTATTCAAATTACAAACTAAAATACCCTTACTTTATTTTTTAAAACTTTTCAAAAAATATTTCAGTAATTTAACCCAAATAATCCACTTTTTCATCAAACTACATTTTTTCCCAAAACAAAATGGATTATTCAAAACAGAAAAACCTAACTTAAACAAGCACAATCTCTTGATCTATTCTTCCCCTGAGAAGGGAAAACGAAAATCTTGAATGAGATATTATGCAGTGACGAAGATTCATGCACAGGTTTTCAAAGTGGCATCACTAAGTCACAAAAAACAAATAATTGGGAAAATCTGTTGATCTGAAAGAAGAAACATTATTGTTTCTAGAGATCTAAACATTGCTTATGAAGCATCACTTGCAGATTTTGATAACCAGAGCATTGAATAAACATATGAATAAGAACTCAATCAGCCAAAGACCAACTGCAAATCAGGATTCTTCCCATTACATGATAAAATAATATCAGATGAAATTACTTGTCCTAAGCTAAAACCCAAAACCCAAAAATCTTCAATCTTTTATTGCCCACAATAAAAATAAAACAAGTTGCAGCAAGAGAATGCAATTTTTACCTCAGAAAGAGCAGGATTTGCCGTGCCAGAGAATATCTTCAACTTGCTACTGTTTTTGTTAATCTCAAGCTCTGAAATTCTGCTAGGAACCGACTTATAGAATGTTTTCCCATTTAGAATTGGTGGACATGGCTTCCCTTCACATCTCTAGAACCCATAAAGAATAAGATGCAACAAATCAGTTCAAGAATGATATAAAAAGGACAGAAAAGAACCAACCAACTAATTACAGCAAGAAAAAAATAAGAAGAAAATTCTTGCAAATCAAATCAAGACCAATAAATCGACAAATTAACATCCTTTTCCAATTTTAATAGCCAGTAAACATCAATACATTAACTTTCTCTTCTCATCCACACCGTTTTCATTCAAAACGTCGTAATCTTAATTTCAAACATCTGGGTTTATCAATCTGAAAGAATAATAATAATAAAAGAAGAAAAAGAGAAGGACTTACGACTCTCATCTGGGAGAGAAAATGAGAAGGAGAATATCTGGGGGAGAAAGTTCGATGGAATAAAGAGCGTCGAGAAGAGATTGAAGGAGAATATGAAGTTGAAGCAGACAAAGCAAGAGACGCCATTGATGTGTTTTGCATGTAGGTTAATGCTTGTCGTTCGTTGTTTCTTCTTCTTCAGAGAGAGAGAGAGAGGAGAGAGAGTATCAATGGCGCGGCTGGCGCCGTTCAATAATCTCTGCACTTCACCTTCTTCCTTGCAAGTTGCAATTTATAGATAGTAATCAAAACGACGTCGTCGAATCCGTTGAGTTATATATTCATAATATATTTATATTGCAGTTTTAAAACTATATCTATTAATTTGCTATATCTTTAATTTTTTATTAATCTTTCCAAAATAATCATAATAATTAATTTTTATTTTAAATAATAACTTATTTATGATATATTTTTACTCTCCTCCCTCGTACCTCTTTCTTAATTAAATTTTAAATTTTAAAAATTATCAATATATTTTATCTTATATTTTTTTTTCCTAATTATTTTTTCTCTCATTAATTATATATCTCACTAATCATAATATATATATTTTATTAATAATTTATATATAATATATATATATATATATATATATATATATATTAAATGTAGTTACTTTATATATATTATATTATCTTTCATCATTAATTTTTATAAGAGAAATGATTAAGTGAGAGAATTTGGTGAGGGAATGACGTGGCATAATCTTATTCGCTGAAAAAATCAAATAATTTCTCTCTTTTCTCTCTTTCTTCTCACTTTTAAATTTTACAAGATGCCACGTCATTCCCTCACCAAATTCCCTCACTAAATTTCCCCACTCTATCACTCCTCTTTATATAAATACATTTTATCTTTTATTATACATTTTTTCTCTATCATATATATATATATATATATAATATTTTCTTTATTAGTATAAATAATTTTTTAATTAATGTAAAAATTAATTATTTTTTAATAAATATTAAATACAAAATAATAAAATTAATTTAACCATCTCAAGTGGGTCTAGCGGATAAAGTGTTCACATTTTATGCTTAAGACTAGTGTTTGAATCACAAAACATGCAAAATTAGATTTTTAAGAATGCATTATTGACTATAATATATGGTGACGCAACTTTTAAATAAATGATACGAGGTATCTGAAAGTGTGAGGTCATAATAAGTGGTTGGTTTGACGAGAATTTGAAAGTGTGAGGTCACGAGATGAATGTCGAGTGGTGGGTGATTTGTCGAGTGTGATGTCAGAATAAGTGGTTGGTTTGGCAAAAATTTGAAAGTGTGAGGTCACGAGATGGAAGTTAGGTGGTGGATGGTTTGTCGAGTGTGAGGTCAGAATTAGTTATTGGTTTGAAAAGCCTTTGAAAGTGTGAGGTCACAAGATGGAAGTTAGGTGGTGGGTGGTTTATCGAGTGTGAGGTCGAAATTAATGGTTAGTTTGGCGAGCATTTGAAAGTGTGAGGTCACAAGATGAAGGTTGGTGGTGAGTGGTTTGTCGAGTGTGAGGTCGGATTTAGTTGTTGGTTTGACGAGCATTTGAAAATGTGAGGTCACGAGATGGAGGTCGGGTGGTGGGTGATTTGTCGAGTGTGAGGTCAGAATTAGTGGTTGGTTTGGCGAGCATTTGAAAATCGAATAAATAAGTGGTTGGTTTAGCGAGCGTTTGAAAGTCGAATAAATAAGTGGTTTGACGAGCATTTGAAAGTCAGAATTAATGGTTGGTTGGATACGAGGTATCTGAAAGTGTGAGGTCGGAATAAGTAGTTGGTTTGTCGAGTGTGAGGTCGGAATTAAGATTGGTGGTTGAGTTTGACAAGAGATAAAAGATATGTCATCAATTAAAGTCTACTAAGATTGATGGGTGGTTCCCTAAGACTAAGAGGATAAAAAAGTTATATTAAAAAGTGTGAGTCACAAGATAATGGTCAATTGAAGAATTAAGTAGAGCGGTCTAATGATAAAATATATGTTAACATTAAGTTTAATATTAAACTTAATTTTTATAAACTAAAACAAATTTTAAATTATTTAGATTTAAATAATATTAATTTTATTTAAAATATTTATAAATAAATAATATTTTAAATATATTATCCACGATATTTTAGTTTATATTATATTACGATGACTAATCAATTCAACTTCAAAATTGGAATTTTATACTTAAATATTTACAAAATATTTACAATGTTTTGTGAATATATTTATGAATTATTTTTTAATATGATAATAAAAAAATATGAAAAATACTTGTATAACACTATGTTAATTTATCCTCTTTCCTCTCATGTTTTTTTATTAATCAGTTTATAATATATATTTTTTTATATATTTCAATTAAAAATATTTATAAATTATTTAAATTTAAAATTTTAATATTATAAAACATTTTAATAAATTGTTAAATTTTCAATTATTTTTTTATTACTCTCTTTTAAATAATTTAGAATTATATAAGTAATTTATTATTAATATATATAAACACAATTTATATAATTTTAAAATATATTTATTAATTTATAATTTACAAAATTAATAATTAGTAAAAATATTATATTAATATATGTGAATTATATAATTTAAAATATATATATATATATATATATATATATATATATATATAAACTTATATCTAAGTTTTTTATAACTTAATTTTTAGTTGGATTTAAAAATATTTATTTTTCAAAATATTTTATAATATTTATTAAAATAATATTTAAAATTTAAATTTATTTAAATGTAAATAATTTTAGATAAGAAAATTTTGTTTATTTAAAATATTATAAACTCATTTGGAGTAAAAAAAATAAAAAATTAAAACTTTGAATAAAAACATGATTCAGTATTAAAAAGAGAAAAAAATATGTATTAAATATATATATATATATATATATAATTTAAAGTAAATGTGAGTGCTAAATTAATCAATTTTTAAATTATATTTATTTCTAATATATATATATATATATTATATATATATATATATATATAATTGGTTTGAGATTGTTTAAAAATTGGTTTGATTTGGTTTACAGATCAGATCTTCTGCTACCGAATTGGGTGTTCCCCTGTTGCGGACCAATCAAAACTCAGCATTATTATTATATTAATAAATTAAAATTGGGTTGAAAGGAAGAAAGAGAACTCGGAACCCGTATTTTATTCCGGGTTCAGCAGAAACAAAAATGAGTGAAGCTTCCTTCGCGTCACTCTGTTTTACATGACCATTGAAGAGACAGTCTACAATGTTTTACATAAGGTTGTCCATGTAAAACTGATTGATATATATCCACTCAGATGAATATAAAATACATTCATGTAAAAGCAGTTTATATGATAAAAGTGAAGCAAACTTCACTTGATATTAAATTTGTAAGATATTTAAATGAATTTATTTTAATTATTTTATATGATTATATATTAAATATATATATATAAACATGTTCAAATTTTTTTGTAATATATTTAAATAAATTTGTAAAACAAAATATTTTAAAATTTATTTGTAAAATATTTTTAAATTTTTTTTTAAATTTTTTTATATTTTATATAATTATATATTAAATATATGTAAATGTTCATGTAAAACCACTAACACATTTATGTAAAAACATTTATGCCTTAATTTAAGTCTGCAAAAAATATAAAAAAAAACAAGCGCTACAAGGTGAAGCTAGCTTCACTTGAGTATTTACATCGCTCAAATGAGTGAAACAAGCACTACCAGGTGAAGCTTGCTTCACTCAATATTTACAGCGCTGATAGAAATGAAGCAAACTTCACTTGATATTTAAATTAGTTTATTTTAATTATTTTATATGATTAGATATTAAATATATATAACAATATATTCAAAAAAAATTGTAATATATTTAAATAAATTTGTAAAACAAAATATTTTTAAATTTATTTGTAAGATATTTAAAAAAAATTATTTAAATTATTTTATATTTTATATAATTATATATTAAATATATATAAATGTTCATGTAAAACCATTAACACATTTATGTAAAAATATTTATATGTTCATGTAAAAGCATTTATGTCTTCATGTAAGTCTACAATAGAATAAAAAAACAAGCGCTCTGGGTATTTACCGCGCTCAAATGAGTGAAACAAACACCACCAGGTGAAGCTTGCTTCACTCAATATTCACAGCACTGATAGAAGTGAAGTAAACTTCACTTGATATTACATTTGTAAGATATTTAAATTAATTTATTTTATATGATTATATAATAAATATATATATATATATATATATAACATGTTCAAAATTTTTTGTAATATATTTAAATAAATTTGTAAAACAAAATATTTTTAAATTTATTTGTAAGATATTTAAAAAAATTATTTAAATTATTTTATATAATTATATATTAAATATATATAAATGTTCATATAAAATCATCAACACATTTATGTTAAAACATTTATATGTTCATGTAAAAGCATTTATACCTTCATGTAAGTGTGCAAAAAAAAAAACAAGCACTACCAGGTGAAGCTTGCTTCACCTGGGGATTTACAATGCTCAAATGAGTGAAACAAGCACTACCAGGTGAAGATTGCTTTACTCAATATTTACAGCGATGATAGAAAATGAAACAAACTTCACTTAATATTAAATTTGTAATATATTTAAATGAATTTACTTTAATTATTTTATATGATTATATATTAAATATATATATATTAAACAACATGTTCAATTTTTTTTTGTAATATATTTAAATAAATTTGTAAAACAAAATATTTTAAAATTTATTTGTAAGATATTTTTAAAAAAATATTTAAATTATTTTATATTTTATATAATTATATATTAAATATATGTAAATGTAAATGTTCATGTAAAACCACTAACACATTTATGTAAAAACATTTATACGTTTATGTAAAAGCATTTATGCCTTCATGTAAATCTGCAAAAAAATAAAAAAAAGCGCTACCAGGTGAAGCTAGCTTCACCTGGGTATTTACAGCGCTCAAATGAGTGAAACAAGCACTACCAGGTGAAGATTATTTCACTCAATATTTACAGCGTTGATAGAAGTGAAGCAAACTTCACTTGATATTAAATTTGTAAGATATTTAAATGAATTTACTTTAATTATTTTATATGATTATATATATTAAATATATATATAAAACAACATGTTCAAATTTTTTTGTAATATATTTAAATAAATTTGTAAAACAAAATATTTTAAAATTTATTTGTAAGATATTTTTTTTAAAAATATTTAAATTATTTTATATTTTATATAATTATATATTAAATAAATGTAAATGTTCATGTAAAACCATTAACACATTTATGTAAAAACATTTATACGTTAATGTAAAAACATTTATGCTTTCATGTAAGTCTGCAAAAAATATAAAAAAAAACAAGCACTATTAGGTGAAGTTTGCTTCACCTGAGTATTTACAGCGCTCAAATGAGTGAAACAAGCACTACCAGGTGAAACTTGTTTCACTCAATATTTACAGCGTTGATAGAAGTGAAGCAAACTTCACTTGATGTTAACATTTGTAAGATATTTAAATTAATTTATTTTAATTATTTTATATGATTTTATATTAAATATATATATATATATAACAACATGTTAAAAAAACTTTTATAATATATTTAAATAAATTTGTAAAACAAAATATTTTTAAATTTATTTTTAAAATATTTAAAAAAATATATTTAAAATATTTTATATTGTATATAATTATATATTAAATATATATAAATGTTTATGTAAAACCATTAACACATTTACGTAAAAGCATTTATATGTTCATGTAAAAGTATTATGTCTTCATGTAAGTCTTCAAAAGAATAAAAAAATAAAAACAAGATACCAGGTGAAGCAAGCTTCACCTGATAGCGCTTGTATTTTTTATTCTTTTTGCAGATTTACATGAAGGCATAAATGCTTTTACATGAACGTATAAATGTTTTTACATAAATATGTTAGTGGTTTTACATGAACATTTATATATATTTAATATATAATTATATACAATATAAAATAATATAAATATATATATTTTCTAAATATCTTTAAAATAATATTTAAAATATTTTGTTTTACAAATTTATTTAAATATATTAAAAAAATTGAATATTTAGTTTTACAAATTCATTTAAATATTTTTACAAAATAATTTAAATATCTTACAAATGTAAATACTTAGTGAAGTTTGCTTTACTTTTATCAGCGCTGTAAATATTGAGTGATGCAAGCTTCACCTGGTAGTGTTTGTTTCACACATTTGAGCGCTGTAAATACCCAGGTGAAGCTAACTTCACCTAGTAGCGCTTGCTTTTTTATTCTTTTGCAGATTTACATGAAGTCATAAATGCTTTTACATGAACGTATATATGTTTTTACATAAATGTGGTAGTGGTTTTACATGAACATTTACATATATTTAATATATAATTATATAAAATATAAAATATTTTAAATATATTTTTTTTAAAATATCTTACAAATAAATTTAAAATATTTTGTTTTACAAATTTATTTAAATATATTACAAAAAAATTTGAACATGTTATTTTATATATATATATATTATATAATCATATAAAATAATTAAAATAAATTAATTTAAATATTTTACAAATGTAAATATCAAGTGAAGTTTACTTCACTTCTATCAGTGCTGTAAATATTGAGTGAAGCAAACTTCACCTGGTGGTGCTTGTTTCACTCATTTGAGCGCTGTAAATACCCAGGTGAAGCAAGCTTCACCTGATAGCGCTTGTTTTTTTTTTTATTCTATTGCAGACTTACATGAAGACATAAATTCTTTTACATGAACATATAAATATTTTTACATAAATGTGTTAATGGTTTTACATGAATATTTATATATATTTAATATATAATTATATAAAATATAAAATAATTTAAATAATTTTTTTTAAATATCTTACAAATAAATTTAAAAATATTTTATTTTACAAATTTATTTAAATATATTACAAATTTTTTTGAATATATTGTTATATATATATATATAATATATATAATCATATAAAATAATTAAAATAAACTAATTTAAATATTTTGTAACAAATATAAATATAAGTGAAGTTTGCTTCACTTCTGTCAGCGCTTTAAATATTGAGTGAAGCAAGCTTCACCTGGTAGTGCTTGTTTCACTCATTTGAGCACTGTAAATACCCAGGTGAAGCTAGCTTCACCTGGTAGCGCTTGTTTTTTTTATATTTTTTGCAGACTTAAATGAAGGCATAAATGTTTTTATACTAACGTATAAATGTTTTTACATAAATGTGTTAGTGGTTTTACATGAATATTTACATATATTTAATATATAATTATATAAAATATAAAATAATTTAAATATTTTTTTTTAAAATATCTTACAAATAAATTTTAAAATATTTTGTTTTACAAATTTTTTAAAATATATTACAAAAAAATTTGAACATGTTTATTTATATATATATATATATATATATATTTAATATATAATCATATAAAATAATTAAAGTAAATTCATTTAAATATCTTACAAATTTAATATCAAGTGAAGTTTGCTTCACTTCTATCATATAAATTGTTTTTACATTATGTATTTTATATTCACCTGAGTGAATATATATCAATCAGTTTTACATGGACATCCTTATATAAAACAGTGTAGACTATCTCTTCAATGGTCATGTAAAACAGAGTGAAGCGAAGGAAGCTTCACTCATTTCTGTTTCTGCTGAACCCGGAATAAAATACGGGTTCCGGGTTCTCTTTCTTCCTTTCAACCCAATTTTAATTTATTAATATAATAATAATGCTGAGTTTTGATTGGTCCGCAACAGAGGAACACCTAATTCGGTAGCAGAAGATCTGATTTGGTTTAAATATTCTCAACATCTATGGTTATGGTTGTTTACTGATTTTTTAAATGATTATATATAATTTGCAATTTTTATAGTTGAGTTTAATAATAATATTTAAGTTATTTTATAATGATTAAATTCTAGATTTAATTTGACTCAAAATTACATAAACTCTACTTATAAAAATATTAAATTTGCAAATTAATTATTTATATACGAGTTAGGATGGACATTTTATTATACATCTATTATATATAAAATTATCTTTCTTTCTTAGCTAAAATATATATATAAATAAATAAATAACTACAAATCAAACACAATAATTATATCTATTTTATTAATTTAAATTATTATCGTATAGAATAAATTTAAAAAATACTACAAATCAAACACAATAATTATATCTATTTTATTAATTTAAATTATTATCCTATAGAATAATTTTAAAAAATAATAAAAATTGAAGCACATGTTAGTGGGATTTTATATTTATTGTAGCTTTTTGGGGGCACAAAATTATGGCCAGTCTTCTTTATTGACCACTATTTCAATATCACTATTTTTAAAATCTTTAAATGAGTAAAATCAATCACCATAATTATTGGGATTATATCTAGCTTTGATTTGTAATTTCTGAGATTTTATTAGGTATTTTAAAAATTCATTCTTATTTTATTATATATATAATAATAATGCTTAATTTTTAAAGTGTCCGGATTACCGGGTCAAGAGATGTGGTTAATTTGAGAATATATATATGAGTAAATTAATATTTGGGTTGGATTGTGGGTTGACCCGCCCATAAACTTAAAACGGTTAAAAATAAAATTAAAAATACTATAGATATGTTTCGAACTTGTAATCTAACAAAACAAGTACAACATTTTAACCAACTAAACTAATAACACTTTACATTTTAAATTCAACACTATTTTAGATGAACTCAAAACATTTTAAAATTATATGTTCAATTTTTTAACTAACTAATATATATATAATGATGCTTATTTTTTAAAGTGTTCGGATTGCCGGGTTAAGAACTGTGGTTAATTTAGATATATATGTGAGAATAAATAGATATTTAGGTCGGATTGTGGGTTGACTCGCCCATTAACTTAAAACGGTTAAAAATAAAATTAAAAATGCTATATGTATATTTCGAACTTGCAACATAATAAAACAAGTACAACCCTTTAACCAACTAGACTAATAAACTTTATATTTTAAATTCAACACCAAATTAGATGAACACGGGACATTTTAACAATATAAGTTCAACTTTTTAACTAACTAATCTATTTATATATAATGGTATTTAATTTTTAAAGTGTCTATTGCCGGGTAGAGAGTTGTGGTTAATTGGATATTTATATATGTGAGAGTAATTTGATACTTGGCTCGAATTGTGGTGTAATTCGCCCATAAACTTAAAACGGTTAAAAATAAAATTAAAAATGTTATATGTATGTTTCGAATTTGTAACCTAACAAAACAAGTACAATTCTTTAACCAACTAAGCTAATAAGATTTTATATTTTAAATTCAATACCAAATTAAATGAATGCGGGATATTTTAATAATATAAATTCATCTTTTTAACTAACTAATATATATATATATATATATATATATATATATATAATGATGCTTAATTTTTAAAATGTTCGAATTGCTAGGTCGAGAGCTGTGGTTATTTTGGATATATATGTGAGAGTAAATAAATATTTGGGTCGGATTGTGGGGTGACCCGCCCATAAACTTAAAATAGTTAAAAATAAAATTAAAAATGTTATATGTATGTTTCGAACTTGCAACCTAACAAAACAAGTACAACCCTTTAACCAACTAGACTAATAAACTTTATATTTTAAATTCAACACTAAATTAGATGAACGCGAGACATTTTAACAATATAAGTTCAACTTTTTAACTAATATATATATATATATATATATATATAATGATGCTTAATTTTTAAAGTGTCTGGATTGTCAAGTCGAGAGTTGTGGTTAATTTGGATATATATGTGAGAGTAAATGGATACTTGAATCGGATGTGGGTTGTCCCGTCCATAAACTTAAAACGGTTAAAAATAAAATTAAAAATGCTATAGGTATGTTTTGAACTTGCAACCTAACAAAATAAGTACAACTCTTTAACCAACTAGTTTAATAAAACTTTATATTTTAAATTCAACTCCAAATTAGATGAACGCAAGACATTTTAACAATATAAGTTCAATTTTTTAGCTAACTAATATATATATATATATAATTAATGATGTTTAATTTTTAAAATGTCCGGATTGCCGGGTCGAGAACTGTGGTTAATTTGGATATATATGTGAGAGCAAATGAATACTTGGCTCAAATTGTGGGTTGACCCGCTCATAAACTTAAAACAGTTAAAAATAAAATTTAAAATTTTATATGTATGTTTCGAATTTGCAACTTAACAAAATAAGTACAACTCTTACCAAGTGTGATTGTGATGTGGTTTACTGAGGGATAATAGACTAGTATAAATTGAAAATGATTAATAAAATATGAATCAAATATTTGATTGACCAAAGTGAAAGTGTTAGGTCACGAGATAAAAGGTTTTCGGAAAAAAAATATGTGATTAGATATGTGAAAAGATAAGTTTTTTACCGAAATGAATAAAATGCGGAATGATAGTGTTTTATTTTTTATTTTAATATATTATTCATGATTTATTAAGAATTTTAAACATTCCATACTTATTTTTATTATTTTTTATTATATTTATTTTATTTATATTTTTATCCGTGTGCATCGTACGAGAATCTTCCTTGTTTATTATAACTAGCCTGAATCCCGTGCATTTGTACAGATAAGAATATATGTAAAATATTATTGATCTAATTAATATAAAATTAATATTATTCAAATCTATTTTATTTAAAATTAGTTTTAATTTGTAAAAATTAAATTTAATCTTAAACTTAATATTAAAATATATTTATCCCTTTGGCACCCACTTAACTTTCATATGTATTTTTTATCTCCTCGACAAATCATTTACCAATCTTAGTCGACCTCAATTGATGACAAACCACCCACTAACCCTAATATTGTGACTCACACTTTTTCATATGCCTCTATCCTTCGACAAACCACTCACCAATCTTAGTTAACCTCTCTTCTACTCTCACTTTAACAAATCAATAACCAATCTCAATTGATCATGGATTCATCTCGTGACCTCACACTTTCAAATGCTTGACAAACCATCCACCACCCGACCTCAATCTCGTGACCTCAGACTTTCAAATGCTCGTCCTCTCTTTTACTCTCACTTTAACAAATCAACAATCAATCTCAATTGATCACGGATTCATCTCGTGACCTCACACTTTCAAATGCTCGACAAATCACCCACCACTCGACCTCAATCTTGTGACCTCAGACTTTCAAATTCTCGCCAAACCAACCACTAATTCTGACTTCACACTTTGAGTTGCCTATCATTTATTTAAAAGTTGCGCTACCATATATTATAGTCAATAATATATTTTTGAAAATATAAATTTGAATATTTTGGGATTCGAACCCTAGTCTTAAACATGAAATGTAAACACTTAAATCGCTAGACCACTTAAGATTGTTGAAATAATTTTATTATTTTGTGTATGTATATATATTTTGTATTTAATATTTATTACCCATTAGTTAATTTTTATATTAACATAAATATATATATATATATATAATATTTATTACCCATTAGTTAATTTTTATATTAACATATATATATATATATATATATATATAATATGAGTATAAATAATACGACTTCACATTTTCAAATGCTCGTCATATTAACCACTAATTCCAACAAACCATCCACCACCCAACCTCCATCTCGTGACCTCCACTAGTAAAAAAACAGGCATCAGTAAGGGTTAACGCTGTTACAGAAAGCACTAAAAGCCGTTACTATTGATCTTCAGTAAGGGCACATAACGCCGTTACGGCTCGTTACAGACATAGGCGTTACAGATAGTTACGACTTATTAGTAACGGCTATCCAACACTGTTACTGATATTTTTATCTGTAACGGCATTAATAACGTTACTGTTATTCTTATCTGTAAGGGCATCCAAAGGTATAACCGTTACTGATATTCTTATCTGTAAGGGCATTCAAATGGTATAACTGTTACTAATATTATTATCTGTAAGGGCATTCCAATGGTATAACCGTTACTGATATTCTTATCTGTAAGGGCTTTCTAATAGTATAACCGTTACTGATATTATTATCTGTAGAGGCATTCCAATGGTATAACCGTTACTGATATTCTTATCTGTAAGGATATTCCAATGGCATAACCGTTACTAAATGATTAATCTGTAACGGCGTTCGTAATGTTAAAACCGTTACAGATATTTTTATTTTTTATTTTTTATTTGAATTATTAATAATACCTGTAATCCGAAAATAGGCGAATTTTATAATCCAAAATACCCAAAAATCTCATTAAATAACCAAAATATCATAATTCAAAATACTCAAATATCATAATTCAAAATACCCAAAACATCATAATTCAAAATACACAAATATCATAATTCAAAACATCCAAAATACACATATATCCACAATCAAGTAGGAGGTGGAGGACGGGGAGGAAGGCCACCGGAAAACATAGATAACATCATTGCCATCTGATTCTTCATCTGAAGCATTTCTTCCCTCATTTGATCACGCTCAGCCTCAGAACGTAGTCTCTCTTCCTCAGAACGTTTTTTCTCGGCCTCATTTAATCTCAAATAAAATTAACCAACAATCTAACCTAACATGAAAATAATCCAATAATCTAACTCATCGATTAATCTAATTAAAAGAATTTGAAGACTAACCTGTATATCGACGAAAGACAGCAACTTCAATCAACGACGAGTCTTCAAACTTCAAGCAGGTCTAATTAAACTCCATAGAAACCAACAAGACAGTCACATAATAATCTAAAGAAAAACCAGCAAGACAGTAACATAATAATCTAAAGAAAACCAACAAAACAGTCACATAAAAATCTAAAGAAAAACCTAAAGATGCTGTATTTCTTGTTTTGTGACTAATATAAGGAACACCAAGAAATTATGGCTCAACTAATGTAATGGCAAGTATAGTTGAATGCGATATTTGTTTAGCAAAACAAATTTAATCTATAATTGATTGTATATCCAACTATATAGATTAAATAATTCAAATTAACAAGCCTCAATTTACTTTATAAATTAATTTTAAAACAAGTAAAATATATTAACATACAAATGTCAAATGAATGTACAGTTTATAATTTGATCATTGTTGCAATGCAGATAAAGGAAAGCATTGAAGCAGCTAGACCATGTACAGTTCGAATCCTAAACTACAGGTTAAGTTAGATTAGATTGTTGAATGGTGGTTTGGATTGAGATCATGTACAGGCGAGATTCTTGTTGTTCTTATGTATTGATTCAGGAAGGATGGAAGTTGGTTTTGGAACTTGCTTCATATCTCGCCTGTTCGGAATGCTACAGGAAAGGTAATGTTTTCTGATTCAACATTTGTGCAAACTTTTAGCCTTTTTCTGTAATGGTGAAATATCGTGTTTGTTATGCAGATAGCATATTATGTGGGAGTTCAAATAGAGGAAGAAGAAGAATGCAGTAAAAGTATGGAAAGGAATAGACTGAGTCCAGAACAGAGGCATACAAGTGTAGTGGCTGTGGTTAAAGTTTCTGTAAGATATTTATCAATGGGAGCAGCAAGTTCTTCCAAGTAATAATAAATTATTAATAATAGGAGGTAAAAGGTTGTGTAAAAGTAAAAGTGTATTATTATCAGACTATTTTATATATCTAATACAAATGATATTTCAATCCATTAAAGATACCCATGAGGATTTGTTTTTAATTTTTCAGACCCAAAAAAAATCTTAATGAATGTACAGTCTTCATCGGAATCTAGGTCTCTAATATGTCTCAACTTCATCTAAGAATAATAAGAACTTAAGTTGATATATTAATCAATCATCATCATCTTCTAGTCTAATATTGAAATGCAGAACCAAGGTAAAAACCCATCTAATGGCTATAATCTTGATGTATTTGCTAGAAGAAATCAAAAGGGTTTATGTTTAAGGGTATAAGAAATAGATTCAAGCACTAACAGGTTATGATAAACAACAACTCTATCATTAACATAAAGAAAACATAAACTGTGTTATGATCCTATCAGGTCGAGATATGTTATGAACAAAGAACAAGGTTTGAATTGTTGGGTGAGCACAAAACAAGAATGCTAGGAATCAACACATCAGAATGTGAAAGAGCTGAATCAAATTGCAAATACATAAACAAGTAGACCACAAAAGGCTGATTCAAATTGCAAATTTATCAAGAAACAAAACTATTAATAAAAATCCTAAAAACATATCATTTAATCAACTCATAAAGAAACTAATCACATTCAACAGTTTAATTTATGGCTCAAGCATTTCATCAAACACTTGGTAGGCAAGTTAACCATGTAATCAAAAACCTCAAGTAATCAATCAATATCTTTCTAAAATGGCTACTACAGTATAAATCTAGTCAATGATGATTAAATGACTCAATAACATTCCAAAAGTATATCTTCAATATAGAATCGTGAATTAATCTAGATAGAAAGAGATTAACTAACCTTTTAAGAAACGGAAATGTGAAGATATTAGTCAATAGCGTTCCTATTATAGTCGCCGGAATACACATATTAGGTTTTCTAGTTAATCGGAAGAAGATTGATTGATTGCAGCGGCGAAAACTGGCGGCGCGGCGGAAGAGAACTGGCGGTGCGGAGGAGGAGGAAGTGAGAGAAGAAGAAACCTTACCTGATTATTTAGGAGGAATGATCGACGGTGGCGACTTCAATGGATGGCTGCTGCAGAGAAGAGAAGAAGAAACACTTACCTGGGCGCGCAGAGAAGAAAGAAAGAGGAAGGGAAAAGACTTAATTAATTATACACTCTTTTGTAACGGTAATGTCGTGCGCCGTTACAGATAACTTTTTAACGTTTTATTTAATCAAATATCTGTAACGGTGCTATATATCTAGAAGTCGTTACTGATCTAATATATCATTAACGGTTATATACCGCCGTTAAATGTATTTATATCAGTAACAGTGGAATATTACCGTTACTGATATAAATACATTTGTAACAGCAGTATACAGCCGTTACTGAATTTCATTACAGAAAACCTTTTTTCTCTTAGTGCTCAGACTTTCAAATGCTCGCCAAACTAACCACTAATTACAACATCACACTTTGAAATGCCTATCATTTGTTTAAAGGTTGCGCTACCATATATTATAGTCAATAACACATTCTTGAAAATATAAATTTACATGTTTTGGAATTCGAACCCTAGTCTTAAGCATGAAATGTGAACACTTAAACCGCTAGACCACTTATGACTGTTGAAATAATTTTATTATTTTGTGTATGTATATATATATTTTGTATTTAATATTAATTAGGCAACGAAGCTTAGTAACGGCGCTATAACGCCCTTACTGATAATTTTTATTAGTAACGGTTATATTACACCATTACTGTTATTAAGTTATCATTAACGACTATATTAAATCGTTACTAATAAAAATTATCAGTGACGAGTATAGTGAAGCACCGTTATAGATACTAATATTTTTTATCTTTTTTCAAATTAAGGGTATCAGTAACGGTTATTGATAAAATCGTTACTAATATGTATTTAGTTTGAATTTTATTAAAGGCGTATCAATAACGGTTTTGAAGAGAAACCGTTACTGATAGAGTATTGGTAATGGTTTTGAAAATAACCGTTACTGATATGTGTCATGTCATTCATCTTTACAAGTGGTATCAGTAACGGTTATTGATAAAACCGTTACTAATATGTCTTTTGTTTGAATTTTATTAAAAGCGACCGTTACCATTACTCTATCAGTAACGGTTTCCCTTCAAAAGCGTTACTGATAGAGTAATGGTAACGGTTATTCTCAAAATCGTTACTGATATGTGTCTTGTCGTTTAATCTTCACGAGGGGTATCCATAACGGTTATAGATAAAATCGTTACTGATATTGATTTAACATCAGTAATGGTTTATCTAAAACTGCTACAGACACTCTAATAAAACTTGATTTCGCTGTCCTCTTCTTTCTTTTTCTTTCTTTCTTTCTTCTCTTCTTCTCTTCTTCGCTCTCCGCTCCCGCTCTTGTTCCGCAATCAAGTCGTCGCCGCCGTCGCTGCCGCCAAGGGTTGAAGTTCATCGTCGTCGTCACCGCCAAGGGTTGAAGTTGATCGTCGTCACCGCCGGTTTCTTTATCTGCTCTGCTGTTGTCGTCTCCCTGTGCTGCCGTCGTTCAGGTCAATCCTTAATCTTAAAATTATTCAATTAATTCCAATCTTAGGCTATAAATGTTATATATTTTTTTTGATTGTTTTTCAATCTTAGGCTATAAACTTCAAACTTCACTTTTCTTCTTTCTTTCATTAACGAATTTGAAGTTCACTGTTCTTCAAACTTCACTTTTCTTTCAATTTATTTGTGCAATTTGAAATTTGAAGGTTCCATTATCGTTGATTGAAGTTGATGTTGTTCCATTGTCGCTGATTGAAGTTGATGTTGTTGCCACCACTGCCTTTCGTCAATATACATATTAGTCTTCATATCCCTTTGATTTTAAATCATTGTTAGATTATACATTTCTTAACTGTTAAAAAAGATTATATATAGCATTGTTAGATTAATAGATTATTTGTATGTTAGATTATTGATGTTAGGTTAATGGATTATTAATTTGTATGTTAGGTTAGATTATTGGATTATTGAATGCTAGGTTAAATTAATTAGATTGTTAGATTATTTGATGTTAGGTTAGTTTATTGGATTTTTGGTTAGATTATTGGATTATTGGTTTATTTGATGTTAGATTAAGTTAGATTATAGCATTGTTAGAGTATTGGATTATTAGATTAAGTTAGATTATTTGAATGTTAGATTAATGGATTATTGAATTGTTGGAGCGTGATGCTGAGAGACTCCATTCACGGAGAGAGCACGAGAAAGCACTAAAGGAGCGTGAGGAATCACTAAGGGAGTGTGAGGAAGCACACAGGGAGAGACAACGATTAATGCAAGAGCGTGATCAACTACAGAATGATATGATTGAGATGAGGGAGCAAATGGCTTTCATATTATCCATGTATCCCGGTACCTCTCGCACTCCACGTCCCCCTGTCCCTCCCACTAGAGATGCCCCTCCCACTTGAGAGAATGATATGTGATTTTTGAATTCTGATTAGTTTATGGTTTATTTGGATTGATGAATTGATGATTGTGATTTATGATTGTGGTTTTTGGATTGATTGTGATTTATAGATTGATGATTGTGGTTTTTGGATTATATTATTGGTTTTGGAAAAATGGTTTTTGATTATTATTGTTTATATTGGTACAAAATATGAAATATTCAAAAAAAAAATGATTATTATTTTTAGTAAAGGTATTAAGCTTGAAGAAACCGTTACTAATATTATATCAGTAAGCCGTAAGGATATTAAGTATTAGAAAACGGTTACTATTAATATATCATAATTATTAGAAAATCGTTACTATTAATATATTAGTAACGGTATTGAACATAATAAAACTGTTACTATTAATATATTAGTAACGATTTTAAACCTAACAAAACCGTTACTAATAATACTTATCAGTAACGGTATTGAACATAAAAAAACTGTTACTACTACTTTATTAGTAATGGTTTTATCTTTGTTAAAGCCCTTACTGATGAATATCAGTAACAATTGTGTAGCCGTTACTAATATTAGTTTCAGTAACGGTTTTCGAAAGTCCTTACTGATACTAGAACAATATCAATAACGCTTGTTTCTGTAATGAATGGTAACGACGATAAATGTCGTTACAGAATGTTATCAGTAACGGTTTTAGGGGTTTTCACTAAAGGTTTTCGCCTTTACTAATACTCCTTTTTTTACTAATGTAATTAGTTAATTTTTATATTAACATAAAATTATTTATACTCATAAAGAATATATATATATATATATAAGAGAAAAAATTTATAATAAAAGATAAAATGTATTTATATAAAATTAATGATGAAATATAATATAATATATATAAGGTAACAAATAAATATAAAATTATAAAATTACGTGCATTTATAATATATGTAATAAATATAAAATTATAAAGTTAGTTGTATTTATAAAAAAAATTGTTTATATTTTGAATTAACATTATTATAGATAATTTTTAAATGATATATATATATAGAGGAGTGATAGAGTGAGGGAATTTGATGAAGAAATTTGGTGAGGGAATGACTTGACATCACCTTCATTGTTCATTGGTTGAAAAATGTAAAAGTGGGAGGAAAAAGAGAAAATAGAGAAATTATATGATTTTTTCAGCGAATATGTCAAGTCATTCTCTAACCAAATTCTCCTACCTAATTATTTCTCATATATATATATATATAAAAGATAATGAAAAACAAAATTTAATTAAGAAAGAGGGGTAGAAAAAAGAAAAAGTGGATTATATAATTGATGACGTAAATTAATGTAGTGTTCGTTAAATTTAAACATTTTTATATATATAGATTATCAAATAACTAATTTTATCAAATAATTATTTTTACTTTATTTTTATTAAATTTTAATTTTAATTATAAAATAATATTTTAATAATTAAATCAATTGAAAATCTAAATAATTTACTTTTTATTGAACAAATTTCTTTTTTGAACAAACCCTAACAAATTCTCGAATAACAAGGATCAAACAAACTCTTACATTTTTGTTTGTTTATTTGCAAAAATGTATTTAGAGACCTTAAGTGAGAAAAATCCATTCTTATGAAATTATTATTTGTTAAATTCAACTTTATATGGTGAATATAACTAATGTTTTTATTAATGATCTCTTGCTTAATATAGTGTTTTTAACTAAACATTGAATATAATATATGGTGATAATAAATTTCTTAGTTTAAATTTCTTGTCAATAAGCTATTTAAATGAGTGATATATAGGATGGTAGTCTCAAATACATATTATTCTCCTATTTAATAGTTGATGGAATTGAGAGGAATACAAATCCTTTGATGACAAGAAAATATTGATTTGAAGATTATGAAAATACTTTCATAAACCTTCCCTAATATCCAAGACTCGAAGCCATGATATGAAATCTGCCAGCACTACTGTTTATGATATCCGAATGGAGAGAAAACTATTAGGGTTGTTATTGTTTAGGTTAGTGGGTCACCCGACTACAGCCTAGGTCACCCGGGTTATAGCCTAATACGTAGATCAGCCTTGCCCGCATACATCGAAAATGTTTTAAATTTGGTATGTTCTTTTATGTTTTGTTTTGTTTAGACTACCATTACCAAGTACCAACTAGAAAGTTCAACTTTTATTTGTAACTAGGGGTGCTTGAGATAGATTTCACATACCTCAACTAATTCTTGAAGTAAATTAACACAAAATCTCAATACTATAATAACTTTCCACATTAATTTGATGATTTGGTCCAAGACTCTTGTCATATGTATCGAAAATTCGAAATTGGGTATAAAAAAGAAAGTAAATCAAACAAATCAATAGACAAGTGAAATGGAAGGGGGAATTTGAGTTCCCAACATTATGTTAAGATTTCTTTATTTGAGTAACCAACAAGAACCAAGTATTACAAATCTTGATAAAACAGTAGAAACAATTTGGTCACTTCAAATGAAAAGAGTGAAAGAAAGAAGATTATCATTTAATTTTTGCTAGTGGGAGGCATCTTCTTCTTCACAGAATTTGGTGTATTCTTTAGAACCCAACAATGATTCTAATTCTGATGGATTAGATGGCTTCACCTTTATCATCCATCCATCTTCATATGGACTTGAGTTCACCTAATCACAACCACAATAATATTTATGTGAATACAATTAAACATGTTTTAAGTGAAAATCGAACTTTAGATTCGTTGAATCAATTACCAAACCGGGTGATTCGGTAAGCTTTGTGTTGACCTCCACAATCTCACCGGATATGGGTGAGTTTATATCACTAGTTGCTTTTACACTCTCAACTGCCCCAAACCCGCTACCTTGCTTCGCCGCACCACCTGGCTCAGGCAGGTCTACAAACACCACTTCTCCTAGATGGTCCTGCAAAAATGTATACATAAATGCAACAAGATAATAATAAAAATGAAAAACCACATCAAACTTGAGACATCAGCCTCTTAAATGGGTCAAAATTGTCATTATCAAAGAACCATCATCAATGAAATTACAATCTAATTCCAATGAAGTACAAGAATAGATGTAACCTTCATCTCTATGAATAAATTTCAGGATAATACATGGAAACATCTTTAGCTAGAGTCTAGTTCATGTTACACACAATTAATTGAGCTGAAAAACAAAAGATTTTTCACCTAGACATTTCTAAAAACAGGTAGTGGACAGAACAGGACATACACAGGTAAAGTCAAATAACCTGAGCATGATCAGTTATACCA